>NC_056737.1:1623242768-1623287768 GCF_019279795.1 Protopterus annectens
ATTATTCCTAAAGGTTTTCTTCCTAAAGATGTTTGAATGAAACTGTAAATGTTCTTTATGTAAACTTTATTCCACATACAATAATTGTACAGTAGTACCAATCCCTGACACAGTAAATTTCAACAAGTTAGTGCTATCTTCCATTTTTTTCAAAAATAACTCCAATTCTTCCTTAGTACCCTGTCAAATGAAAAACATATCATCTATATATCTCTTGTACAGTATTGCAAAAGAAAAACCTTTAAGCTTGTCAATTTTTTCCAATCCCCAAGTACTTAAAATCTAATTACCATATGCAGGGGCTATCTTAGAACCCATTGCCACTCCCCATTTCCTATGATAAATAACATCATTAAAGGTAAAAAGTTGTTTTCTAATACTATTTAAGTCAACTAACACACTACTCCTATTTTTCTGTATTCAAAAATGTATAATTGGTCAAAAAATGCCTGAAATGTTCTAAACCCACAGTGTGGGGAATACTGGTGTATAAAGAACTAATATCAAGAGTAGCCAAAAATTATCACTGCTGGAAATTTGGTACTTGAATAGCTCATCAAGAAATAACCAGGAATTCCTAAGAAAAAAAATCTAGTCTGTTGTACTAATGGATTTAACTCAGCATCAATCAACTCTGAAATGTTTTCAGTCTTTGTTCTCCTAGAAGACACTATGTGTCTAAAGGGGTGTAAAGTTATTTTTTATGTACCTTGGAGACAGCAAACAGTATCCCCAAGGATGTTTTTTCCACTAACAAGAAATTATACTCTTGTACTTATTTTATCCTGATGTAATAAATTAAAAAATGAGTCATCAATCTGCTGGAACCATTAATACACTTCATATAATGGGATACTGCTGTAATATTCATTATCATGTAACAATGCTTCTATTTTTAACACATAGTCATCCTGATGCATAACAACAACCCCTGTCCCCTTGTCAGCTTTCATTACCCTAATTTTAGGGATTTTAGAGATCTCATAAAGTGCTTTAGTTTTGTCTGGGTAAGGTTACACCATTTAATGCTATTCTTATGTGCTAAAATCCCCTGATAACACTATGTGCCTACATGGGGGCTGGATAGACAGCCATCCAGGATATCTGCATGAACCCTGAGGTAAGAGTTATGAAATTTGACAAAGGGACAGGGATTGTAGTCATAAGTCAAAGTAGGTACACACAAAAGATGTGCAAGGGGTTAGAGATGGATGAATTGCTATAACGTTACCACCAAAAAAGCTGTTACCCACAACTGTAAAAGAATAGATCTCACCATAATCAAACTTCTACACCAAGATAACATCACCATGCAGGGATTTGACTTTATGGTGGTCAACAGCCCCAGCATAGGGAAACTTTTTTGGATCCCTAAGATCCACAAAAATTAAACTGACCCCACCATTTAGACACTTAGTGTCCTCCAAAGGGACCAAAATGGAATTCATCTCACAATTTCTTGATTCATTACTCAACCCCACAGTAGAGGAATCCAGGTTCTACCTACAGGACGCCTGGCTGTTCCTCAACAAATTGCACAAACACCAAGTGCCCAAGAAAGAGCAAATGCTGGTCACCTTGGACATAGTGGCCCTTTACACCAACATCCCCCACCAGGCAGGAATTACCTCAGCAAAGCACACTTGACTTAAAAAGAACAGAATTGACATCCTCTTGGAGCTCATTATGTTGGTACTAGAGAACAACTACTTTGAATTTGATCACCAGATTAACCACCAGCAATGTGGAGTGGTGATGTGATCCAAGATGCTGCCAGCATACACCAACATGGTGCTCAGCTCCTGGGAAGCAAACACCTTAACCAAACTGAGAGGCTTCTGCAATGTGCATCTATAAAAATGCTATATAGACGACAATTTTTTTATCTGGCAAAGGTACTGAAGCTGAACTTGAAGAGCTCCTCATCACCACGAAGGAAAGCATAGACCTCCTTGAGTTTCTATTTCAGGAAAAGTTTTAAACATTCAGTTCCTGGTCTTAGACAATGCTAGACCCCATGCACCAGGTTTTCAATTTAAACATTCACAGGAAAGCCACCTTCAGGAACAATTAACTAGATTACCTTAGTTAGCACCCCTCTTCATGAAAGAAAACATCATGAAAGGTCAGTTCATTAGACTGAGCAGGATAGTCAGTGAAGGCGACACTTTGCACTATCCAAGAAGCTTAGTTAATTCAATATTTTATTTTTATTTATTTATTTATTTATTTAACTTTTGTTTACCGGGAAAGTCCGACTTGAAACAAAGCCAATTTTCAGCAGAGGCCCAGGAAGAAAAGCTCCAGATGCAATTCTTTGAAATGTGGGAGGAAACCAGAGCACCTGGAGGAAACCCACACAAACACAGAGTGGACATGCAGACTATGCAAAACAGTAGTGAGAGATAGGCACACCAAGCACAAACCCATAGTTCCAAAACACGAAAATGAGGCCAGTCACACCCCCTGGTTCCCACTACCTATTACACTTGATACTTTGAGCATTAGGCACATTAATGAAAAAAATGGTGCATTATCCACAGTGAACAGGAACTCAGCAAGATACTAGGCAACATGCCAGCCTTTTGCTACAAAAAATCCTGATCCCTCAAAATGATATTTTAGGAAGCTCAGCACAATGCTAGGAGACAGTACTACAGTAATGCAAGAATGTAGCCACTGTATTTACTGCAGACACATACTTAAAGGCAAGGATCTACACCTAGACATCCCCAACTGCAGAATCCATCTCAAACAGTCCTTTAATTGTGAATCCTACAATGTGGTTTACCTAGGACTATGTGCAGGCTTTGGTGTATACTATAAACCACAAGAAAACTCAAAGAAAGGATCAGGAAACATTTTTAAGCTATTAAGAGTAGGGACTACAGAAATGTATTAGCTAAACACAGCACACAATGGCTCAAGCCCTTGGGATTCAAATTTGTGGCACTAGAGGCAGTGGGTGACTTCCTAGGTGACTTCAACATGTTACTGGAATTAAAAGAACTAAGATGGTTCATAGGTAGGTACTAGGCTATTGGCCCAAGGGCCTACGTAACCCTAGCCAACAAAGTTCCCTGGCTTACGCCACCCAAAAAAGTTATTTTCCTATGCCACTGTTGAGCAGAGACACAGAAGTGATCCCCGGGGTGTATTTCCTATTTCCCATCCACTCATCAAGATTTTTCTTGAAGAGTGCTAATGAAGAACTTTGCTTGACATAGATGGGTAGCCTGTTCCAGAGTATGGGAAGTCTCTGGGACAGGAATCTATCCCTCCAGCATGTCCTGTTTATTGTGGTGACAAGGTTTAGGTCCCTAGACCATGTAGCTTGGAGGGATTGGGATTTCTATAGGTGTAGCATGTCCAACAGCTCTGGGTTTGACATAGCTTTATATGTTAGGCAGAGATCACCTCGGAGTAGGCGATATGCTATGGAGTAAAGCTGGAGTTTTTTGAGACAGTCAGTGTAGGGCATTTGTTTGAGGCCAGCAATCCTCTTTGTGAGGTACTTCTGTGGCCCTTCCAGCTGCTGCAGATGTCTTGTGAAGTACATTCCAAAAGGGGCATTGTACTCTATAATGGGTCTAATGAGTGTCAAGTAGAGGGGAAGAATGACCTCTTTTTCCTGGATGAAAACCCTTTTATGATGAGGTGTGCCATGTAGAAGGACTTCCTGGCTACTGTGGCGATGTGACTATCAAAGGAGAGACTACTATCCACCTGGGTCCCAAGGTCTCATCACATATTCAGTGTTAAGTAGATTGCTGCCTATGTGATAGTTCATGGGTACAGAGTTTTTACCAAAGGGGATGACACTGCATTTTTTGGCATTAAGCTTGAGGCCATGGCTCTGACACCAGGCATTTGTCTCAGTGAGGCTCTTCTGTAGGATGTCCACATAATTTGGGGACTTGACTATGGCTCCTAGTTTGCAGTCATCTGTGAACTTTGTTAGTCAGAGGCCTTCTGTGTTAGCCTGCACTTCAGAGAAATAGATACCAAACAGAAGAGGTCCCAGGACAGAACCCTGTGGTACTCCACTTGTCACTGCTTTGAGGTCAGATTTGGAGTCTGCAACTTTTACAGTGTGGGTTCTGTCAGTGAGCCAGTTGGCAACCCATCTTGTGACATAGGGATTTATACCTAGTTTAATGAGTTTAGCTGTAATTCCAGAATGGAAAATGGTGTCAAAATCCTTGGCAAGGTCAAGATAGGCTGTGTGAACCACCTTACCCTCATCTATGGCTTTGGTGACTGCCTCAAAGAAGTTGATCAGGTTCAGGAGGCATGATCTGCCTTTCACAAACCCGAACTGGGTGGGATCCAGAGTTTGAAGTTTACCAATGTCTTTGTTTATGAGTTCCATGATGATACGTTCCATGGCCTTGCAGAACAGGCTCATCAGGCTAATAGGTTGATAGTTCCCGGGATCAGTGGTGGCTCCCCCTTTGTGGAGTGGGATAACTGTTGCCGTGAGCCATTTAGTGGGTACAAAGCCTGATGCAAGGCTATTATTGAACATGGTGCTTAAGTGGGGAGCCAGTTCATTCTGAATTTAGTGTAAAACGCAACCTGGGATGTTGTCCGGTCCCATGGATACTGTGTTTTTGGCTTTAGAGAGTGCAGCTTTTACCTGCATAGTTGTGATTGCAGGGACTCTGCATTCTTTTTGTATAGATATGGGCCCTTTAGGGGGTGAGGGGGGTAAAGTTAGCACTGAACCTATCTGCCAGGATGTTGGCAATATCAGTTGGTTCTGTAATTTTTGTGCCGTTGTGCTGTAACTCAGAGCAGATCTGGGTGTTGTCATCGAGATTCTTGGCATAGCTATAGAATGCTTTGTGGTTATCCTTAGAATTAGTGGTGATTTTGTTTTTGTAGCTAGCTTTGGAGGATCTTATAAGGGATCTCAGCTACTTACTGAGGCTGACCAGGGAGCTCCTCCACTCATGGGATTTTACTCTCTTTTGCAACAGTTTCTTCCTTCTGTTGTACAGTTTGTTTATGGCAGGGGACCACCAGATTGGCTTCCTTTTTTTGGAGGATAGTGTCTTGGTTCTGTTTGGGATAGCACGATCCATGCACTCGTGTAAGTAGGATTCAGCAGTTGTAACTGTATTGTCCATCTGCATGGGTGTCATGAAGTTCACCACTTCTGTCTTAAGAAGCATGAAGTTGTCTTTGGAGAAATTTTTTACCATGGTTTCCTTAATGAGGGGTGGGACAGAATGTGGATATCAAGGGTGATTAGCTTATGGTTGGATTGGACCAAAGAAGAGTTGACTTCAGATGTGGAACACCGGTCACTCATGTTGGTAATGACTAGGTCTAGGATACTGTTGCCCCTGGTGGGGGTGTGGATAAGTTGATCCAGGGCATTGGAGTTTATGAATTGCACAAAGTGTTGAGCTAAGGAGTTGGTACACAAGTAGTTTTCCCAGTTAATGGTGGGGTAGTTGAAGCCGCCCATTATGAGGGTGTTTGGTTGAAACCCTAATATTTTCCAGTACATCAAGAAAAGAGGAGTGGGAATCCTGGGGCAAATGCTGGTTAAAGCAGACACACATCCAGGACTGAACGGTAGTCTGAGTATCAGGTGTGTACTAAGATGGAACAGACAGGAAGTGCTGTATGCTTGCCACTTAGCCATTTCATGCTTAAATAATCTCAGCACACCAGCTGTTGTTCATTTCTGAAGAAGGTCAAAATGTAAACACTTAAATGAACATAAGCTCTCCATTTAAAATACAAATTAAAATACAAAGTAAAACTTGTTGCTCCCTCTGAGTTCCTTCTTCCACTCCCTTAAAAGTGTGTGTGTGTGTGTGTGTGTGTGTGTGTGTGTGTGTGTGTGTGTGTGTGTGTGTGTGTGTGTGTGTGTGTATATATATATATATATATATATATATATATATATATATATATATATATGAAGGAGTGCAGGAAAAAATGGGAGATAGAAAAGACCAACCAGGCTAGGAAAGAAACTACGAAAGGAGTTGCAATAGCAAAGAATAGGGCATTGGATGCACTCTTCAAACTTCTGGAAAGTGACTCATTAGGGGGTGCAAATCATACTAGATTGCAAGGCAAAGATAGAAAGACAAAGAAGAGAGTTGGATACCCAAGATATTATCTTGGAGCTTTTCTCCTCAGGCCGCTGCTGAAAATGGACATGTATCCAGTCGGACTATCGAAGTCAACAAATGTAAAATAAAATAAACAGATACCCTTCATATATATATATATATATATATATATATATATATATATATATATATATATATACACAAACACACATACATACACACACACATATATGGGGTCTACTTCAACAATGAATTGTCATAACATTGAAACTCAAAACTCTGAGACCATAACATTGAAAACCCAAAATAACGAAAACTCAGAACACTGAAAGTGTGCATCAAAACATATAAAACTGCAACACACATGTAATTAGCATCCCCTCCACCTATAACACCAAACTAAGAAATGCACTTTTTAATACATTTCTTCAGGGGGG
The DNA here is from genome assembly GCF_019279795.1 of Protopterus annectens. Classification (NCBI taxonomy): domain Eukaryota; kingdom Metazoa; phylum Chordata; order Ceratodontiformes; family Protopteridae; genus Protopterus; species Protopterus annectens. The sequence goes on from NC_056737.1 coordinate 1,623,249,301, forward strand.
CAAGCCCCCCTTGCACCCCCTACGTGAGGGTCTCTGTCCCCCACCCACCCCCGTAAATTAAATATACCAACTCCTAGATCGCATTACAGTGGAAAAGGTTAATTTCCTAACCCCACTGTAACATGATCACCATACAGAATGTAAACATATGGATGTGTTGCTTTCATGGAAATTAAGTTAGTGTACTGAGAAGTGCTGGGAGAAGTGAATAGGGGAAAAAGTGTTTATTTTGCCAAGCTGTACATGTTTTTAGGCCATACAGGAAAGTGGTTTAGACATTATGTTTACATTCTGTATGGTGATTGAGATATAGTGAGGTTAGGAAATTAACTTTTTTCCACTGTAGTGCGATCTTGGACTTGGTATATTTAATTTACCAGGGGGTGTGAGGGGCTTGTTGCCCCCCCCCACAGAAATGTAGAAAAAGTGCATTTGTTAGTTTGGTGTTATAGGTGGAGGGGGTGTTATTTACATGTGTGTTGTAGTTTTCAATCTTATGATGCAAAGTTTCAGTGTTTTGAGTTTTCGTTGTTTTGAGTTTTCAGTGTTATGGTCTCAGTGGTTGAGTTTCAATGTTATGACAATTCAAGGTTTTGAAGTAGACCCATAAATAAATAAATAAATAAATAAATTATATATATATATATATATATATATATATATATATATATATATATATATATGTATAATACACACACGCACACATATATTGCATTTAACTACTAACAGTTTTGCAGCTTGTTACAATGCTACATAGAGTTTTAACGTGTTACTAGGACTTTAATTTCTCTCAATTGTACCTTACAACCTTTAGACTTCTATCCTTCAGTGCCACTTATTTACTACTGCTATTCTCCTACCTTACTTCTAATTTCTTTACCTTAAACTGTTTCTTTTCTTTTCATAGTTACCCTACACTCGCAAATTGGGTCTGACCCCCCCTCCTTCTGGATTTTGGCTGACTATGAAAAATTCCAGTATGGCAAGCAAGGTCCCAAGAGTGACTTTTTTCTCAAGGCTTCACTCACTGCACATCTCCCCAAACAAAGCTCAATGATAATTTGTACCTGCAACCTTGAATCAGCTTACCTAAGCTTGCAGTGTGCACATTGACTAGGTCACCATTTCCTGACTCACCCCTCTTCTTTCTCACATTTTTCAACTCACTTCTACAGTTCCACATACAGATATTACTTGTCTGTTTGTTTTTTTCTCTATACATGTAACATGCAGCAGATGACATTGTACCTAGCTAGCACTCTTAGCTCTTAACGCTCACATTTACTGTTCTCTTGCCTTAGAATTTTCTAATAAGGCTTCTTAACAGTGGGATATACTGCAGTGACCTGAGTTTCCTTCTGCAACTGATATTTTTTCTAGTTTTCCTCTGGTCCCCTGCTTCTGGCTTTGCCTGCTCCATTCACACTCACTCAGCTTGGGCTAACTCCACTCCCCTACCCTACCCCCATTTCCCACTCACCTCCACTAGCTCTCCATTTATACTTTAACCTCTCTATTCCTCCTCTTACCACACTTCTCTTCCACACCATTCCTTCCAATCACACCCATCCTCATTCTACCTTTCCACGCCCCCAACTGCACACCTCTACTTTATCAAATGTAACACCACACCACTTCAAACACTACACTCCCCTTACCTACATATAATCTCGGACTCCTCACTCCCAAGACATCAACTTCTGTATACTTTCCACTGAACCCACAGCTTCCTCACTATACAGCTCCTTCCCCTATTCTTTACTTCAACTCACACCATCCTTCATACTCTACTTACATTATCTATCATCCTACCTTCCCTCAAGCTCTTACCTCTCACATTTCCCATTTCATTCCTAGCATGCTACTCCTCTCCATTCTCACTACTCTTCTTGTTCTACTTCCCCATCTTTCCATTAATCCTCCCCTACCTCTATCCTTCCCCTTTTTTAACCAACAAACTCACCACACCTACTCTAGATCACCCTCTCTAACTATATAAACCCACTGTTACTCAAAACTAGAAATAACCTCCATTCCTCTCACCCTCTAAAAACAAGCATAAATATCTTCCCTACATTCCCAAAAATGCCTACTCTGTTATTTAACCACAAATGCATAATCCTGTCTGGAGATATACAGCCAAACCCTAGCCTCTTCTTCTCTCACTCCCTTAATACCCTTGTCCTCACAACCACCTTCTCCTCACACCAACTCCCCCTCTAACTGCTTAACCTTACCCGCTTTAAACATAAGAAGCATTTTCAACAAAGACGGGGAGTTCAACTCTTGGATAGCCCAACATGCACCAGACATTGTAACTATTAAATAAATCTGGCTCACACCCCACATCTCTGACAAGGAACCCACCCCCCAGTGCAATCTCCTCCATTTAGACAGAATCCACAAAAAAGGAGGAGTAGCCACAATTTATGCTAGCCACCTCAATCTGTCTCCTTCTTCCATGCCACACCTCATCTTCGACCACACCAAACTATTATTAGTTAAATGCACACTAAATAGTTACAAAAAACTTATTATTGCTACTCTATATATTCCCCCAGGTAACAACATCTCCATGCTACAACATATCCTTTCATGGATCACACATAGTATAAATAATGAAACTATCCTCCTAGGAGACAAACATAGATTGGCAAACCCTAATCTGACCCTAAGCTCTGACTCCCCAAACTGCAGTATTAATCTGCACAGTTTCACAAAACTACCCCTACCCACTTTTGCAAGCCAACTAACTCCAACTCCATTCTAAATTGGATCCTCGTATCCAATCCTGACCATTACCACAAACCTAAATTCTGATTCCTTAAGTGACCACTCTCCCATTGGCATAAAAAGATGCTTTCTTCAAATTGCTAGACCCCACAAATTCAGGGAAAGCCATAGTCTCTCAAATTTCAACCAAACTTAATTCAACAATAGACTTTCCTCTGTTAACTGGTCCTTCCTTTTTCACTTACCCCTAGATGATGCTGTTCACATGTTTAACACTACTTTCTAGACATCCTAAACTCCCCTGCTCTGCTTTGGAGAATAACAGTAAACTCCCTCTTTGCACCATGGCTGTCTCATTCCATTCTCTCACTAATGACCAAAAGAGACAATGCCTGGAAAAACTGGCTTAAGACTAAATCCTCTATCCATCTCCAAACCTACAAAGAACTTAGAAATCTCACAAAAAACATACCAGCAAAGACAAGAAAACCTTTTAAAGCCTCAATCTAGCCACCAAAGCAATCCAAAGAAATGCTGGAATAGAAGATCCTTCATCCAGGAAACCCATCTACTACACCTAGCCCATGCCCTAACAACTCTCCTCTAAAACAGCCTCCATTCTAAACTTCTACTTCATTGGCTCTATCAAGAAACTAACCCTCAATAAAAGCACCTCCAACCTCTTTCATTCCCCCCTTCATGGGCACAAAATATCTCCTTCACACTCAAACCTGTTCCCACTGCCTACATTAAACCCCTGCTTAAATTAAAGCCATGCTCTCCTTCAGTAGGCAAATGTCCACCCCTCTTCCTCAAGCTAGCAGCTGCCTCAATAGCCTACCCTATCTCCATACTAATAAACCAATCAATCCATGAATCCAGCATACCCACAATATGGAAACAATTCTATACCATTCCTATCTATAAGGGAAGTCACTCCACAGAACTTACAAACTACTGCCCTATTGCCACACTGTCTCCCCTCTCAAAAATACTTGAGAAATCTCAAACTACCACCCTACAGCTACAGTCTCCCCTCTCAAAAATACTTGAGAAATGTATACAGAAACAGCTCATGGACTACCTTCTCAAAGAAAATCTACCCACTCTCACGCAACACAGTTTCCAACCCAACCAAAGCATAACCTCTGCTCTTATATCCTTCACGCAAACTAATTTCCTATCTTTCCCTAGATCACTCATTTGACACTGTCTCACACCCCATGCTCTTTACCAAACTGTTTAGTCTTAGCCTCTCAGATCCCACTATAAGCTGGTTCTCAAGCTACCTCAACAACAGACAGCAGTCTGTAAAATTGCCATCTTCCTGTTCTCCCTTTCTCCCCATCAAGATGGGTGTAACTCAAGGTTCCATTCTAGGCCCCCTACTGTTTAGTAACTTCACCAATCACCTCCATTTCTCCTGCCCTCAGTCTTCCATTAAACAATACACTAACAACTCCACAATCATCTCCATTTATGATGACCTGCCTGACCTTCAAATGCTAACCCTAAATTCTTTCAACTCCATGGAATAATGGCCAATGGCTAATCAACTTAATCTCAACAAAAAAAAAAAAACTTCTATTCTTCCCCAAACACTTCACCCATCACAAATCTACTTTCAAAATCTCTTCTCTTGACAACACTATTATTAACATTGAAACTTATACAAAGCTCCTCGGGATAATCATAGATGACCAACTCAAGTATGACCAGCATGCCATTATTCCATAAAAAAAAGACTTACAAAAATTGAGCTTACTATACAGAAATAGAAAACTCCTTGTCAAAGAATCTAGACTCTCCTTAGCCTATGCCTACCTCCTTTCCAGTCTTTTCTACAATTCATAGGTTCATAGGTGTGTACTAGGCTAATGGCCCTGGAGCCTTTACAAGCCTAGCCCATAGGATTACCCTGGCATCATGCCACCCAACCTTAATTCCCAGTGCCTCTGTTGAGTAGAGCACTGGAAGGATCCATGGGTGAATTTTCTATTTCCTATCCACTCATCAAGATTTCTCTTTAAGAGGGCCAGTGAGGTGCTCTGCTTGACATGTATGGGAAGTGTATTCCATAGCATGGCCAGTCTCTGGGTTATGAACCTGTCCCTCCAGCATGTTTTGTTGACTGTGGTAATGAGGTTGAAGTCTCTGGAGTGTGTGGTGTGGATAAATTGGGATTTCTTTAGATGTAGCATTTCTAACTGATCTGGGTCAGACATGGCTTTGTAAGTCAAGCAGAGATCACCTCTAAGTTGGCGATATGAGACAGAGAATAGTTGGAGTTTTTTTAATCTGTCCATATAGGACAAATGTTTAAGGCCTAGGATCCTCTTTGTGAGGTATTTTGCAGCCTCTTCAGTTGTTGCAGGTGTTTAGTGAGGTACTTTCCAAATGGGGCACTGTACTCAATGATTGGCCTAATGAGGAAAGAGTAGAGGGAGACAATGATCTCTTTCTTCTGGGATGCAAAACCCTGAGTAATGAGATGTGCCACATAGAAGGACTTTCTAACCACAGTGGCAATGTGATGGTCAAAAGAAATGTTGCTGTCACCCTGTGTTCCCAGATGTCTTATAACGCCTTCTGTGTTCAGTGGACTACCATCGATGTGGTAATTCATGGGAACTGGGTTTTTCCCAAAGGGGATAATGACACATTTCTTGGCATTGAGCTTAAAGCCATGGTTCTGACACCAGTCTTTGGTCTCAGTGAGGCCTTTTTGTAGGATGTCAACATCACTTGAGGGGGGGGTTAATAATAGCTCCCAACTTGCAATCTTCTGCAAACTTTGTCAGCCAGAGTCTCTTCATGTTGGCCTGGACTTCAGAGAAGTAGATACCAAACAGGAGAGGACCTAGGACTGAACCCTGTGGGACTCCACTTGTGACTGGTTGGCAGTCTGACTTGGAGTCAGCTACTTTCACAATGTGGGTTCTATCTAAGAGGCAGTTTGCAACCCACCTAATGATATAGGGGTTGATGCCTAGCTTAGTGAGTTTTGCTATGATTCCTGAGTGGGGAATGGTATCAAAGGCCTTGGTCAGATCAAGGTAGGCACAGTGCCTTCATCCACAGCTCTGGTGACTGACTCAAAAAAGTCGATCAAGTTCAGCTGGCATAATCTACCCTTCACAAAACCAAACTGTGTGGGATCCAGAGTATAAAGATTCCTATATCCTTGTTTATTAAGTACATGATGATGTGTTTCATACCTTTGCATATCAGACTCGTCAGGCTAATGGGGTGATAGTTCCCAGGGTCTGTAGTCGCTCCTATTTTGGGGAGAGGGATGACTATAGCCATGCGTCATTCAGTAGGGACAAAGCCTGAGGTGAGGCTGTGGTTGAACAGGGCACACAGGTGAGGTGCCAGTTCACTCTGTAGTTCATGTAGAACACAGTCAGGAATATTGTCAGGTCCCATAGAAGCTGTATTCTTAGCCTTGGACAGTGCTGTTTTAACCTGTGCAGCAGTAATACTGGGTGCCTGGCAATCTACTGGTATTGTGATTGGTCCTTTGGGGGATTAAAGTTGGCACTGAATCTGTCGGCCAGTATATATTGGCAATATCTGTTGGCTCGGTATAGGAGGTACCATTGTGCAGTAGCTCAGAGCAAATCTGGGTATTGCCGTGGAGATTCTTTACATAACTATAGGAAAGCCTTGTGGTTGTCTTTACTATCTGCTGCAATTCTATTTTCATAGTTAGCTTTAGAGGATTCGATGAGGGATCTCAACATTTTACTGAGGCTGATAAGGGAGTTTTTTCCAGTCTTGGGACTTCACCTTATTCCGCATCAGTTTCCTCCTTCTGTTGTAGAGTTTGTTTAAGGCAGGGGACCACCAGATTGGCTTCCTTTTTTTGGAGGAGAGCATCTTGGCTCTATTGGGTATGGTGAGATCCATGCATTTGTGTACATGTTTGTACAGTGCATTGGTATATGATTTGGCAGTCATGCAACTACAATCCAATTGCATGGGTGCTGCGAAGTTAGCCACCTCTGTTTATAGGAGTGCAAAGTTAGCTTTGCAGAAGTTTTTCATGGTGGTTACCTTTTTGTGGGGGGAAGGGAGGGATGTGGATTTCCAAGATGATTAGTTTGTGGTCAGATCTAACCAGGGAGGAGTTGATTATTGGTGTAGAGCAAGAGTCACCCATGCTAGTAATGACCAGGTCAAAGATGTTGCTACCTCTAGTGGAGATACGAATGAGCTGGTCCAGGGCATTGGAATTAATGAATGGCTCTCCTGTCCTAACGAACATCCAGTCTTCTCTAAAAACCAAGCTTGAACTCACATACAATAAAATCACAATATTCACTGCAAACAAAGTCTATAACTTCCACCACTGCCTCTCTCTCAAATCTCCTAACTGGCTTGAATTCCATCACCAATTACTACTACCTTAGCTCCTCATAATGCACTATATTCTCAACCAACCTACCTCCTGCCCATCCTTAACTAACCTCATCTCTTTCTATACACCAGTTCAGTCACTCCAAAAGTCAGACCAGTACTTCTTAGAAATCAGTAAACCCAAACAAACTATTGGCAAACACCTTTACAGCTATTCAATTACCCAAGCCTGGAACAGACTACCACTTAACAACTGAACTATTTCCAATACTCATGATTTCAAAAAAGACTTAAAATAAATGCTGGAATTCATGGGCTTGCTCCTGCTAAACTCCTTGCTAGCTCTCTCTGTTCGGACACTCAGGTACCTTCGGATGCACCTCTTATTGCATTTTTGAATCTTTAACAGTGTATATAGCTACAATTAGTCTACACGAATTTTGAGTCTGCATGTCCTCCCTGTGGTCGCGTGGGTTTCCTCCGGGTGCCGGTTTCCTCCCACATCCCAAAGACATGCTGTAGGTGGATTGGACACTCTAAATTGGCCCTAGGTGTGAGTGCGTTCATGTGTGTGCCTTCTGTGGAAGGTTGGGTGCTGGGCTGGCAACTCAGCACCGTAAAACTCCACTGTCAATCATGAGTGGACAGGTGATCTGCTGTGGTGACCCCTGACTGGGAGAAAGCCGAAAGAAAAAGAAGTCTACAAGAATTATATTTTGTATATGCATAAGTATAGTATAGAATGTGCACACCGCTACTTTCTGTATTAGAATTATTCCCAGTTGAAAAAAACTTTTGTATATACCACTACTACATTGTATACAGCTACCATTACTCTTCTAGAATTTTATTTAGTATATTACAGAACGTGCACACAGCTTTTCTCCCTGGGTCTCCTCTGAAAATGGGATCAGGCGAAGACTTGCATACCCGGTGAACAAATGTAAAGATAAATAAATAAAATAAATACTATATATATATATATATATATATATATATATATATATATATATATACAAATAAATCATATATATCTATATATATATATATCTATATATATATATATATATATATCTACACACACACACACACACACACACACACACACACACACACATATATATATATATATATATATATATATATATACACACACACACACACACACACACATATACACACACACAAATATATATATATATATATTTATTTATTTAAATTTGTTGACCGGGAGTGTCCGACTGGACATAGGTCCATTTTCAGCGGAGGCCCGGGAAGAAAAGCTCCACAGTTAAAATAAACAGACAGTATTTACATTGGATTACATAGTGATTAACAATTTACATAGCAATTACTTACAACATATTTACAGATGAAGAACATAGTACATCAGTAGACAACTAGAATCTTTATCTGTGAAGTGCATACCAGACATTAACAAATGTTACAAGAAGAAGTTTGTGCTGTATAATAAGTACTGGCTTATGAGCATCTGAGCTTGCTATAATCAAGGTAGTTAGTGGAGTGGAAAGAAAGGTAGTGGTTGGATGGGGTGGATGATATTAGAGTGGGAGTTGCAAGGGCATAGCCAACAAGTTTTTAGTTGCACTTTTAGTAAAGTTTTGAAGTGGGTGCATGATGGTAATTGTGGGTGGGAGTGAGTTCCATAATTTGGCTATGGCGCAAGAGAATAGTGCTTCACCAGCAGAGTTAGTGGCGTTAGTGATCTGCAAGTGATTTTTGCTGCTGGATCTTAGTGGTCTGGTGGTGTGATAGGGTTGGAACAGATTCTGGAGGGATGGGACATTTAGTGGATGGTTTACTAGTTTGTGGGCGAGTGAGAGTTGATACCACTGAAGGAGGTGAGGGAGTTCAAGCCAGCCCAGTTCAGCAAGTGAGAGACAGTGGTGACTACGGTAGGATGCCCCTGTGGTGAATTTGGCAATTTTGTTGTAGCAGGTCTCTAGCTTGTTTAGATCACATTGCCTTAGGTTGGTATATATTGGAGAGGCATAAAGTAGGGTGGAGATAAGGTGGGAATTTGCTATTGAAATCTTTGCTGCTTTGGTGAGAAATTGCTTATTTCTGTATAACGCTCCTAGTTTTTTGTGGACTTTTTTTATAGTCATGGATATGTGAATGTCAAATTTTAGTTTATTGTCTATTTCTACTCCTAGCAATTTGGTGTGTTCAGTTGGGTATATAGTGGTGTTAAAGTGAGAGTTGTTTTGAGTATGTTTGGTGGGTTGGAAGATGAGTAGTTTAGTTTTGTTTGGGTTGAGTATTAAATCGGGCATCAGATAACCATATTTCAACAGAGGAAAAGGCTTCCTGTGTGACTTTTTGCAGTTTTGGTAGGGATTGTGCTGAGGAGATGATGGTCGAGTCATCTGCGTATTATATGAGTGTGCCATGTTTGGTGGCAGAGGCTAGATTATTGGTGTAAACAGAGAAGAGTAGGGGTCCAAGGATGGATCCTTGGGGAACCCCTATGGAGACAGGTAGTTGGGGATATATGCCATTCTGCCATACAACGGATTGTTGGTGGTCAGACAGGTAACTCTGAAACCAGTTGGTGACAGATTGTGAGAAGGATAGGTTATTGAGGACAGAGATAAGTTGTTTGTGTGGGACCATATCAAATGCTTTAGATAGGTCTAGGAAAGTAGCAGAGGAGAGATAGCCATTGTTTTTATGCTGAAGGATAGAGTTAGTAAAGGAGAGTAAGGCAGTGGTGGTGCTATGGTTTGGTCGGAAACCATGCTGAGTACTGGAAAGGAGGTTGTTAGTAAGGAGGTAGTCTGAGACCTGAGAGTGTATGCATCTCTCTAGTATTTTGGAGAGTGGAGAGAGAATAGCTATGGGGCGGTAATTGGTTAGTTCTGTGGAGGGTTCGCCTTTGTGGAGGGGAATTATATGTGATACTTTCCACAGTGTGGGAACGTAACTTTCTGACAGAGATCGGTTAATCAAGATGGATACTGGGTAGGCCAGAGCATCAGCTGCGATTTGTAGGTATTCACTTGGGAGGCTGTCTGCTGCTAATTTTGTGGGTTTAAGTTTAGTTAAGAGTTTTTTTATGTTGGAGGTAGGTACAGGAGAAAAAGAGAAGGCAGTGGGGAGATTACTAGTTGAAGGTGTGGGTTATGTATAGGAACACTAAAAAATCCTGAAAGCCCAAAATCCTGAGACCAAAATCTTGAAAGTTCAAAATACTGAAAACTCAAAATACTGAATCTCATAATACTGAAAACACGCAGGATACCAACACTTACTATATTCCAGCACAAATACATACAGAAACAAATAAAAGACAAACCATATTACTCTTCTCCAAGTATAAGCAAGGGGGCAAGCCACCCTGCACCTCTCATGTGGCCCCCCACACCCCCTGATACTTAAACATATCAACTCTGAGACTGCACTTACTGGCTTATAGTTGAAGGGTAATATGTTTCTACACTATCAAAATCCTTCCTTATTAAGACATCTGTAGGGATATCCTCAAACACACCTACCTGCTTGTTCCTGTCTCCACCCTCCCAGTCAAGGTGAACCTTAGCCAAAGGTATTTGGAATGGGGTCCCTCCTACAGCTCTAACTGCTGTGGACTGCCCAAGCAAGTACTGCTCCTCCTTAACCACCTGCATGCCTCACAATGGTTATGTCAGAAGCTGTGTCTCTCTTAGCACTGGTCTGTCTTCCATCCACAAATTTTGTTGATAATTTGGCAGCTCTGTTGTTTCCAGACAACTTCTCACTGGCATTCCCACTTGTTGGCTCCCTCACCTTTTGTTTCTCATTTTGCTTCAATGCACATTTGTATGCTACATGGCCCCTCTGATTACATCTGAAACATCTAATCCCTGATCCTGACAGTGTGCTTGAACTAGTGCCTTCCCCTATTACTGATGAACTCTGCTGGACTGGTTTAGGCTGTCCCATGGGTTCTCCTAGGTCCATGTGCAGCACTGAGTATCCCTTTCTTATGCAGTAGTGTCCTACTTGACAAGTAGAGATCCCCTTTTCTCTCCAACTCATTTGCAGAGTTACACTCTCAGCCTGCCAACCAGATTCTCATGTCCTCAGGCAAAGTGCTGAGAGCTTGTTCCTTCACCAAAAGGTCTGCCAGTCCTTCAAAAGTGGTGACCTGACACCCACTCACCCACCTGTGAAAGTAAGTACTTAAATCATCAATGTATTCATATACACTTTCATATGCCTTGCATCTATGCTCATAAAACGTTTTCCAAAATTTCAGGAGTTAATTTAAAACAGTCTAGTAAACATTGTTTTACATGAACATAATTCAAACAATCAATATCCGACAGTTTAGCAATTTCATTGACAGCTCTACCATGGATTAAGGGGGTCAGGAACTGTACACAGTGCCCTTGGTCAACATTATATTGTTTACATACCCTCTCAAATATATAAATAAAACTATGAACTTCATCACCCTCCTTGTACGGAGGAAATAGTTTACTGACCTTTATGGCTTCTGAGGTTCAGTCAATCCCTTCCACATTACCTCCATGACCCTGTCGAAGGGTTAGAAGCTCCTTTTTGTGCTGTCTCTGCTTCTCATTCTCCTCAGCCTCCAAACACTGCTGCCTTTCATCTTCTTCAGCTTACATCACCAAATTCCTGGTCTCCAGTTCCTTTTCCAAATATTTGGTTTCCAGTTGCAAGCTCTCCTGGGTCTCCAAATGTTTAGCTTCAAGTTCATGCTGACACTGCTTCTCCCTCTTCTCAGCCTTCAGTTTGAGTCTCCTTAACTTTGCCCCCCTGCAAAAACATGTTTTTTGACGCATTTTTGCTCGTTTTTTTTTTTTTTTTTTTTTTTAATTTCAAGATTCCACAATCTCGAGGTTCTGAGCTTCGGTATTTGGAATGTCGGGATTGTGAAATTTTGAAATTCTGTAGTGGACCCCTATAGATAGATAGATGATATATATATATATATATATATATATATATATATATATATATATATATATATATATATATATGTGTGTGTGTGTGTGTGTGTGTGTGTGTGTGTGTGTATATATATATATATATATATATATATATATATATGTATATATATGCAGACTTTTTCCTGTAATAGGAAGTGAAACTTTGGGGGCATTTTAGATTTTTTGGAGTGTCTGGTTAATGTGTTGGAGAGTTCTCCTCTGCAGATAGCCTGGTAATGTTCTCTGATTCTAATCACCGAGGCTGGGTATTGTCATTCTGATGTAGAATGCTTCGTAGTACTTGCATCTGCTAAGGTAAACCACGTCCGTGGTATTGCAGTTGAAACTCTCTCTAAAAGATAATACGTAGTCTCCTGTTCGCTACTGCTACACTGTTTCCTGGAACGATGATTTGGCAGCAGTTGCATTAAGTGCAGGGGTGGGTACCTAGTTTGGTGGCTGCAGGGCCAGGGTTGGCCTTTGCATTATTGTGTTCAAAGAGCAATTTTATAGGTGAAGTTGGGTTGGTCACCTAGGGCTCTTTGGAGCTCCGGGTTGCTTTGGACGAGGCCCCAGTTGTTGATGGTGTTTTTGATAGCTTCTGCATCTACTGAGTTGGGAATGGAAAATCGGGGTAGAACACTGTCTCCTTTTTTGGCTTGTTCTTTGAACTCATAGATAAGAATCGGGTGATGTCTGCTGTGTCTGTGCTCAGTGACTTAACGGTTTTGTCAATGAGCTTGGCTGGGTATTTTTTCTCTAAAAAGAGGTTTTGAGTGTGCTGCATTCAGTTGCAAAATGGTAGTCATCGTTGACTAATCTGCTTAGTCGAACTTATTGTCCCTTGACCACATTTTTTTACATGAAGCCAGGGTGCTAGCTTCTATAATCCAGTAAGTTGTTTCTATGAGTGGGTTTCCTGTAGACAGTGGATGTGAACTTGTGTGTGTTCTCATCAATCCTGAGGGTGATGTCTAGGTAGTTAACTTTTTTGCCTGCTCCTGCCACTGTAAAGTCGATAAAGTGGATGCTTTCCTTAATTTCTTGTAGGAAAGGTTCATAGGTTAGTACTAGGCTATCAGCCCTAGGGCCTATACAAGCCTAGCCATAACAATTCTCTGGTTATTTCTTCCCACACTATTTACTTCCCTGGACCCCTGTCTAGCAGAGCGACTGACGTGATCCCCAGGGTGAATTTCCTTTCTCCCATCCAATCATCAAGGTTCCTTTTGAAGATGGCCAAAGAGGCGCTCTGCTTGACATGTATGGGCAGTCTATTCCAGAGTCTGGGGAGTCTCTGGGTAAAGAACCTATCCCTCCAGCATGTTTTGTTTATTGTGATGACAAGGTTTAGATCCCTGCAGCGTGTGGCTCTGAGGGATTGGGATTTCTTTAAGTGTAGCATGTCCAACAGCTCTGGGTTTGACATGGCCTTGTATGTTAAGCAGAGATCGCCTCTTAGTAGACGATATGCAACAGAGTATAACTGGAGTTTAAGGTGGTCAGTGTAGGGCATCTGCTTTAGGCCTCTGATTCTTTTATTGAGGTATTTCTGCGGCCTTTCCAATTGTTGCAGACTGAAAGAGTCCAATTCTGGGGTGGTGCTTTCCCATAGGAAGAACATGTCGTCAGTATAGTGCTGGTAGAGTGCTACATGTACAAACCCTTTGAGTTTGATAAGGGAATCTTCTTCCCAGGAGCTGAGGACAGGGTTTGTGTAGGAGGGAGCCATTTTGAGCCCCATGGCTACTCCTTTTAACTGGTGGTAAATCTTGCCTTTGAAGACAAAGAAGTTGTTTTTGAGTACCAGTCTGAGCAGCATTCAAAGTGTGTTTGCTCATTCTGGGTAGATCATTCTGTGTTGGGTGAGGTATTTTTTAACTAGTAGGATTCCCTTCTTGTAAAGGGTGCTCAGGTATAGTGCCACGATGTCAAGTGTGTCAAGTAGTCTTTTCTTGTGCGTCTTGCCTGTTTGGAATTGAAAGATTTCATTGAGGAATTCCCATGAGTCTTTCAGATAGAATTGGGGACTTTGGACCAGGGGGTTAAAAAGTAATCAAGTAGTTCAGAGATATACTCTGTTTTAGTTCTTTTTGATGAGACTATATTTCTCATTGGGGGATCCACTTGTTTGTTTGTGGATTTTGGGGGTGCCAAAAAGCTTGCCTACCTCAGGGGAATCTACTGCCATGAAGTAGAGTTCTTATTCAGAGATTTTATTTAATCATGCTAGTTTCTTTAGTTTATTTTCGATAGCTTTGAATTTGGCAAGCACTATTAATTTGGTTACACAGCTGTAGCTGTGATCGTTGTTTAGCACTTCTTGCATTTTGGTGCTATTATGTGCTGTTGCTCATGACCACCACTCCTGCTCCTTTATCAGCTTTCATGATTGTAATCTGATTAGTGGATCTGATATTATGGAGCACTTCCTTTTCTTCTTTTTTGAGGTTAGCATAGTACTTTTGGGGTTTTCTGTTAAGAATTGCCCTGAATTCATTTTTGCATACTTTCGAGAAGATGCTTATATTATTGTTGGGTGTGGGGTTGTAGATGCTTTTTCTTTTCGCAAGGCAGGGACCTGTGTCATCTTCTTCGGACAATGACGAGTCTTCCACATAATTGTGGGAAGGGATGTTGGGGGTCATACACCTTGTAAGCATGTGGTTTACCGCTGATGGTGTTTGTGTCGTCTCTTGAAGGCAGGGCTATCTGATTGTGAATGCCTGCTGAGGGTCTGGCAGCCTTGACTATTGTCCTATTTTGTCTGGGGTTTGTCTCTGTATGGTATTCTAGGGTTCTATGGTATGACCTTGTCTCTGCACTGTTGCTTGGGTGGTAACCACCATTTGACTAGGAGTCAGCATAGACATTCAGATCATTTGAACCATTTGCATCATGTAGATGATTTGAACCATTTGCATCATTTACATGGTTTGTACCAATTGCATAATTTAAGGCAACCACATCAGGCATGTTCTAAGGGTGGCCACGGTGGTGCAGTGGTTAGCATTGCCACCTCACAGCAAGAGGTACTCTGGTTTGATCCTTGGCAGGGGTGCCTTCTGTGCGGAGTCTGCATGTCCTCCCTGTGGTCGTGTGAGTTTCCTCCGGGTGCTCCAGTTTCCTCCCACATCCCAAAGACATGCTGTAGGTGGATTGGACACTCTAAATTGGCCCTAGGTGTGAGTGTGTGCATGTGTGTGCCTTCTGTGGAAGGTTGGGCACTGGGCTGGCAACTCAACACCATAAAATTCCACTGCCAATCATGAGCGGACAGGTGATCTGCTGTGGTGACCCCTAACTGGGAAAAGCCAAAAGAAGAAGACATCAAGCATGTTCTCATTAATAGCTGCTGTGCAGCTAGTCCGCAGATTGCTGTCTGGAACAGTAACAACATTATCACATAATTTAGCAGCATGCAGCAATTAGTAGTCTCTGCGGCGGTAATGCTGCTGTGTTCTTTCTCTGTGTTCGCTCTAGTACCTTGTGTATCTGATATCGCTGTGAAGGCCTTACGAACATTGTTTCTGTTAAATGAATTGCTACAGTTACTAGCGGCAGAACTGTTGTGCCTTAGTATACCACTGTAGTAACCACTGACCAGACTTTCATTATTAGATGCAACATTCATAAAAGCAACATTGTTAGAAGCATCAACATTGTTAAATGCTTCATCATTATTAAAAGAAGCATTGTTAGGAGAAAGGTCATCTGAAGCATTATCATTGTTAGGAAAGTCATTATTGAAAGCAATATCTGTTACAGAGTTACCATTGACTGCAGAGTCATTAAGCAGTGAGACAGTAATCATGTCAGCAATATGGTCTTGGCTCTGACCGGAGTTAGACAGGTCTTGGTTCACCATCTGCTTGTTGTCTAAACCTGAGGGAGTAACATGTTTGTGTTGAACTTTTTGTTGTGGAAGCAATACTTGAAGTTTAGTTTCCTGCAGTAGAGTTTCAGGTCGAGTATTAGTTCAGTGTTTTTGGCTTCTTGCGCCGGGATGAAATTGAGTCCTTTGCTCAGCAGGTCAATAGTTTTAGAGTCCAGGGTAAGACTGTGAGGTTGTACACTGCTGGTTTGGTGGCTTATGTTGAGGTTTCGTTGGAATGGTTGGCTATGTTTGTTGATGTGTTTTCCTCCGCTGCCTAGTGGTGATAGCTGCTCTCATTCGGTAGTTCATAGTTCCCCTCCCCCCTGCCCCTGCCTTTTCCCCTGCTTCTCCCTCTCTGGGGACCACTGGGTGGATCTAGGTGAGCCTGGTCCATAACTGGGGCGAAAAAATGCTGCTCATTGCTGCTGGCAGTGGCTAAGGGGGCATGGTTGCTTCTATGTTGTTGGGCAGAATAGTTATTGTTAGTAGGTGGCGTTGGGTGGGGGTGGGGTTTGTACCAAGTGTTTGGTGGCGTTAGTTACTTGCTTTATGGCTGCTTGTGGATGTATTCCTCAAGGTTCTTTTGTGTTCTGTTGTCAGTTGTTGTGAGGATTGAGTGGTTGGGTTCCTTGCTTGGCTGGCTTCTTCACTGGGTGGCTGTCATGGCGTTGGGTCTGTTAGTGACTGGTGTTGTGTTCAGAGGGATGGTTGGGTATGCCTTGTTGTCCTGATATTGTTGCCAGTCCCTCATGAATTTTTTTCTTTTTTTTTCCATGATCCAGGTGATATGCCTACCAATCTTTGCATTGATGTTGTGCCATTCATTGCTCAGTAGTTCAAATTTCTGGTGCTGCGTGATGGTGTTGTTGATTGCTTTTATTTGGTCTTTGAGTTCATCAATTTTCTTGTTACTGTACATGATAAGCACTCTCATGACTTGGAGGCCGGCTTTGTTGTAGATTTTGCAAAGCGCCAGGTAAGTATCATCTTTTGGTTCCAATCCATTTGGAAATTTGTATACCCGCAGTCCTTTGGGTACTATTTCATTGCTGATGCATTTGGCAAGAGGAAATTGTCAAATTCTATGTTTTTATAAATAGTGAGTAACTTCTTGAGCTTGTGGATCAGGAAATGTCAGTCCCCTATGGAGAATTTTGAATCTGTGGCTGTGTTCCCAGTCGTTGCATCGTCGTTTTGTCCAGAGGGATGAAAATCAATGAATGGGTTAGGTTCACTTTGTCCCAGGTATTGATCCAGTAACATTGACCTGAGATTTCCGAATTCGGCTCTTGTCACTTGTTGTCTCGGCGATCGGGTCCTGTTTGGCATTTTGAGTTCCTTAAAGATATCCTCGGCTATGGCAGAAGACTGGGATAGTGACCATGCCAGTGTAGCCATGTTCATTGGAATGCTGTGGGTGGACAGGTAAAAAAGGTCTTGACTGTATGTTCCACCTCTGTTGTCCATTGATTCTTCCATGATCGGATAGTGCAACACTTAGACTAATATTCAGAAATCACTATCTACAGGTGAAACTAAGACTATTTGTAACAGGAAACCTGTTGACCTGTATTCAGGAAGAACCACACATGAGACAGATACAGATTTGAGTCCTTTCATTAGCTATTTTATTAATTCAAGTCGAACTTTATCTGAAATCTATTGAGGAGCATTCCACTGTGGTTTATAAGTCAATATGCTAAGTGCTATATGATGTAGCAGTGATGAGTGTGTAGGGCTGTGCTGGTTACCTGATTCACTTGAGCATACACTTGAAGTTAAGGTGACCATTGAGCCCTGGGAATGTATCTGCCCCTAGTTCTATCTGCCATTTTAGTTCTCTGACCTTTAGTGGCATGCTGGACTCTCCACTAAAAGTGCAGACTTTTCCAGTAGTAGGAAGTGAAACTTGGGGGGGCATTTTACATTGTTTGGAGTGTCTGGCTAATGCATTGGAGAGGTCTCCTCTGTGGATAGCCTGGTAGTGTTCTCTGATTCTATCGCTGAGCCTACGTGTTGTCATTCCGATGTAAAATGCTTCGTAGTACTTGCATCTGCTAAGGTAAACCACATTCATGGTATTGCAGTTGAAACTCTCTCTAAAGGTACTAGGTAGTCTCCAGTTAGCTACTGCTACGCTGTTTCTTGGCATGATGAATTGGCAGTAGATGCACTGAGTGCAGGGGTGGGTACCTAGTTCGGTGGCTGCAGGGCCAGAGTTGATCGTTGCATTATTGTGCTCAAAGAGCAATTTTAGGGAGTTTGTTTTTTTATAGGTGAAGTTGGGTTGGTCACCTAAGGCTCTTTGGAGCTCTGGGTTGCTTTGGATGATGCCCCAGTTGTTGTTGATGGTGTTTTTGATAGCTTTTGCATCTATTGAGATGGGAATGGGAAATAACACGGTCTCCCTTTTTGGCTAGTTCTATGAACCCATAGATGAGAATCTGGCGGTGCCTGCTATGTCTGTGCTCAGTGTGGTTTTGTCAATGAGCTCTACTGGGTATTTTTTCTCTAAGAAGAGGCTTTGGAGCATGTTGCATTCAGCTGCAAACTGGTCGTCAATATATACACACACTGTATGTATGTATATATATATATATATATATATATATATATATATATATATATATATGGGTCTACTTCTAAACACCGACACGACGATTCCCCGACACAAAACTCACCGACGCCAAATAACAGACAACACACAGACCCGACACAAACCCGACAACGCAAAACACCGAACACCAAAACACCGACACACGGAACGTAAACAACACGCGACACTACATACCATACACACTAGCCCTGACCCAAACCCTAACCCTAAGGTCCGACACTATCGCACACTTCACCTACCTGCACCCTAACCCTAACTCACTTACACACCCCTAGCCCAAGCTCCGACACTAACGCACACATCACCTACCTGCACCCTAACCCTAACTCACTTACACACCCCTAGCCCAAGCTCCGACACTAACGCACACATCACCTACCTGCACCCTAACCCACTTACACACCCCTAGCCCAAGCTCCGACACTAACGCACACATCACCTACCTGCACCCTAACCCTAACTCAATTACCTGACCACTCCGACCTACATACACACACACACACACACACACACACACACACACACACACACACACACACATCACTCAACAGTATACATACTGCTTTTAGATGGAAGCTAAATGCATATGATTCTAGTGGATAGTAACACTGATTGCCAATGAGGTGTGTCTGTTAAATTCACTTACACTCCTATTGGTTAAAAAACTAGTATGTACCCAATTACATGTCAGCTGTAAACCGTATTGCTTTATAAACCTAAATAGTGTCATGTATAAACTGATTGATCCCTCAAAACCATAAAACATTATGTTGGTAAAAAAAATGTTTGAAAACCATGATAATTAGTACTTCACCCTCATACATAGGTTATTCAAAAACATACAGGTCACTTGTGACAGATGTTGAATGTTGTACCATAAACAATCCACCTCATTAAGGTTCACATGCAAACTAGCTCAGTAAACATAACTAAGGTGCCTGCCACAAAATAAGTACATCCATGTTCCCATCGAGGGCTATTATGCAGATACCAATTCACATCAAACATGAATTGACAATCAGATTTACACTTTAAAAAGCTCTGCACGAATAGGACCAGATGTTAATTTGAGTAGAAACACATTCCACATACTCCCATTGGAAGAAAGGCACATTCGTTGCTTCTACAAAAGAAGCATCACTTTACCAGGTTAACAATCAGATCTACATTTTAAAGCACTGTAAAAAGGGGTGTAGAGATAGACAAATATTAGATCAAGCAGTGCTTTGGATAAAAAACATTCCTCATGTTTCCATTAAAGTAAAAGCCATATTCATTGCATTCCCTAACCAATCAGGGGGCATCACTAGGAAAAAAATCCAGTCATACAGTCACTGGTGAATTTAGAGTTCATCCAATCATCAATCAAAGATTATCCCAAACAATGATACAACAGGATTGAATGGATTAGCCTAAATTCCTTCTGTGAAATAAGGTAGAAACACATGTCCATGTTAGTACAAAATGGATCAGTACTGGATAGTAAAAGAGATATTTTTCTGAGAAGATGGTTCAAGTAAGAGGCAGGCAACTGGGACAAACATCACAAACACTTGTATGTATCCTATCCATTGTTTTAAGCACAGCTTCCCCACCTCCCAATTTCCACCTATCCCCTTCTCAAAAATTTGAAAAAAAAATGGAAAAAAAAGACTATGGGAGTCATTCTTTGAGATATGCTTCATTAAGGGACTCCTCATGTCTTTCAAGTGGATATCACTGATGTCTTTGGACATTCTCTCTTTTAATTGCCAGTTGGTTTTGCCAACATAAAAACTGTTGACACTATTGACAATGAGCAAGGCAAACTACATTCCTCATAGTGCAATCAGCATATAACTTTGGAAAAATGCCTTCGGGTAGTAAGAAGATGTACAAAACCTTGAAATTTAGAGAGACATATCTGCAGGATGTACAATTCCTACAGAGAAAGGTTTGAGTCCTATTTCAGTGGGTATAATTGTGTGAAATTGACCCTTTGCAAAGCATTCACTTTAAATTGTTGTTCCTGAAGGAAAAGGATGGAGCATCACCCACTACTGCTCTTTTCTTCTCATCACTTAACAAAATTTTCCAGTTGTCCTTATAGTGTACATACATACTGAATGTCACTAGAGTATTCAAGAATGACCCTGGTATGTAAATTATTAGGTGAATGATTATCGTTGCTTCCAGGTGGGAGGACATTGTCATCCATGCAGGAAAAAAATGGTTTTCCATGGTTTCTTCCTTTGTTTCCTGATCTCATCCATTTGAGATATAACCTCTCTCTTTCTATAACCTCCCCCCCGATATAAACTGTTGTCCAAGTAATGCATTTGCCTTCTCAAAGTCCTTCTCCCTGGTGTGTAATCTGGAGTTTCTTAACATCTGGCCCTTATGACTATTATTATATATGTGTCTCAGACGCATGCTGTTACACATTAACAGATTATTCTTTTTACAATCTTTATTAAAATGGCCATATTAAACCCTCCTTCATCAAGTTCTAGAAGGACATCTAGGAACTCTAGTTTGCTGTCTGAATGTTGCATAGTAAATCTCAGGAAATGCATGCTTATTTCAAGGTATACAATAAAATCCTTCAGTGTCTCTATTGTACCTTCCCATATGATGAAAACATCATCTACAAAACATTTGTAATACTTTATGCATGGATGGTAGACTTCATTATTCAATACATATTCATACTCCCAGTGCGCCAGGACTATATTGGCATAAATATTTGCACAGGGGGTGCCTATTTCCACCCGCCATTTCTGCCAGTATATCTTCTCTTCAAATATAAAGATATTATTCTCCAGCACAATCCTTGGAAGCATGCATAATACATTGATTTTCTCCTTAGTATACTCTCCTTTCTCACTTAGAAAATGTCCAACAGCCTAGATACCATAGTAATTTGGTATCACTGCAAATAGGGTATTGATATCCATTGTTACTATACGACAAAACTGCAGATCTATAGATGTTAGCATACATGATGATAGGGAGTGTAAAATATGCATCTAATATATATATATATATATATATATATATATATATATATGTGTGTGTGTGTGTGTGTATCCAATATATATATATATTTATATATATATATATATATATATATATATATATATATATATATATATATATATACATATGTGTGTATCCAATATATATATATATATATATATATATATATATATATATATACACATACATATCTCTCTACACACACACACATATACATATATATATATATATATACATATATGCTTGTGATTGTGTGGGCACAGTGAATAATAGGATTTGTATGAAAATTGAGTTGGGAGAAGAATGTTGAGTTTTATTGCTTGTTGGTAATTTTGGGCTTAATTTCACTTACATAGAGGCTGTAATGATCTGTGGAATACATTGTGAAGGTTTTGTTATGTTTAGATGCATTTACACTGCTAAATGAATGTTTGTCACTAGTTTTTAATAAGTTTCCCGCCAAAATGTTAAGAGAGACAATCTGAGATGTGGGCTGTCTCATGCACAGTGTTCATGAGTTACCTCAGAAGCTTCAGTTCACAGAATTCTCACAGAGAAACTGAAAGCAGTTAGTATAACCTTTGACGTAGTTATCACACTGACACACCACAGATTCAGGAAAATACTCTATTCATAAAATATGTCAGTTATAATGTTTTGTTTCATAATCAGTCAAAATATCTGAAGATTTAATGGCAAGCTGTGATTCAATTTGTTTCTCTTTCTGAAAAGAAGTAAGAGGCTGTAATGGTCTGTGGAATACATTGTGAAGGTTTTGTCATGTTTACATACATTTACACTACTAAATGAATGTTTGTCACTAGTTTTTAATAAGTTTCCTGCCAAAATGTTAAGAGAGACAATCTGAGATGTGGGCTGTCTCATGCACAGTGTCCATGAACTACTTCAAAACTTCAACTCACAGAATTCTCACAGAGAAACTGAAAGCAGTTAGTATAACCTTTGACATAGTTATCACACTGACACACCACAGATTCAGGAAAAATACTCTATTCATAAAATATGCCAGTTATAATGAGTCTAAATGATGTAGTTTCTTGTAGTAAGTAAATGTCTTATTTTAGAAGGCATAGAAAATGAAACATTTATTTAAATGTTTTTGAAAATTTACTTAACAGCAGCATAATAATCTGTGTTAAAAATTTGTGTTCCAAACATATACTTTACTATAACTCATTTAATTCATCTGATTGACAAGCATAAATAATCTTATAACTCTATTCTGGAAGAAATGTCATGTGATATATTTTAAAGCAGTAGGTTAGCATGATTGTAAAATCTGGTTACTAAAATGTGTTTGCTGTGCATTATTTTGTATAAAGCAGACAGATTTATTCTAGGGACAGCAAGTAGGATAGTGCTCAACAAAGACACAACTCAGTGAGATCATATATATATATATATATATATATATATATGTGTGTGTGTGTGTGTGTGTATGTATGTGTGTGTGTGAGTGTGATGGCTTTTTTTTTTATATAATAATGCAAGTGTTTCTGAGAATCTGCATAACTATCCAATATGATTTATAATAATTTCTATGAATACAATATTTTACTCTATTGACAAAATGAATGTTTGTCACAAGTTTTAATAAGTTTCCCGCCAAAATGTTAAGGGAGACAATCTGGGATGTGGGCTGTCTCATACACAGTGTCCATGAACTACTTCAAAAGCTTCAACACACAGAATTATCACAGAGAAACTGAAAGCAGTTAGTATAACCTCTGACCTAGTTATCATACTGACACACCACAGATTCAGGAAAAATACTCTATTCATAAAATATGTCAGTTATAATGAGTTTAAATGATGTAGTTTCTTGTAGTAAGTAAATGTCTTATTTTAGAAGGCATAGAAAATGAAACATTTATTTAAATGTTTTTGAAAATCTACTTAACAGCAGCATAATAATCTGTGTTAAAAACTTCTGTTCCAAACATATACTTTATTATAATTCATTTAATTCATCTGATTGACAAGCATAAACAATTTTATAATTCTATTCTGGAAGAAATGTCATGTGATATATTTTAAAGCAGTAGGTTAGCATGATTGTAAAATCTGGTTACTAAAATGTGTTTGCTGTGCATTATTTTCTATAAAGCAGATAGATTTATTCTAGGGACAGCAAGTAGGATAGTGCTCAACAAAGACACAACTCAGTGAGATCATATATATATATATATATATATATATATATATGTGTGTGTGTGTGTGATGGCTTTTTTTTTTTTTTTTTTTTTTTTTAATAATGCAAGTGTTTCTGAGAATTTGCATAACTATGCAATATGATTTATAATAATTTTTATGAATACAATATTTTACTTTATTGACAATAATGAGTTTAAGTAAATGCTCATATACAAACAATTCAAGATTTTTTTTGGAAGCTGTTAATAGTATTCACATGACAGAAAATAGATGCATCTTAATATATGTAATGTCTTAATCATATTAGCCAAAGTTTTGATTTAAATGAATGTTAGAACCTAATTTTCTCTCCTCTTGATTTCTAACATCAAGATTATTTGAATGCTATTTGAATACAAGTGTTATATATTACATAGATCTATATAGTAGTATGATCAGTTTTAAAAAAAAAAAAAAAAAAAGTTTATTTTAGTTTATATGATGCTGTTTTACCAAATGTGTAGTTTTGTCTTGATAGATAATTGAATTGAAAACTGTTAACCTCAGTTAAATATAACTAGTATTAAATTGATAAGGTGGTAGCTGAGGTACTGCTGCTTAGGGTAGGTTAACTTGAGTAGTAAATACTACTCTAAGTTGGAGTTTTCAACTCCAGGCTGGATGCAAGGTTTAATCCTTACATTATTTTCACTTGTTCATTGTTATATGTATATAGTTTTGACATCCACAATATATTTTGTACACTCATTGTCACTACAAACAAAATTGAATCCTATACAAAATCCCATAAGAGATTTAATAAATACAGCTATATTTAAAGGTACACCTAAAAGAGGAGATGTAACATTATTTATCTTGTTATTTGTTATTTCGATCATAAGATTCTTGAGTTTTAAAAATGCCAAATGACATCTTTAAAAGGAATTTCTTTAAACATTAATGGATTGAATAATCCGTGTAAAAGGGCAAGCCTAATAAGATACATTAATTTACACAAGGCCAATCTAGTCTTCCTGCAAGAAACCCATCTCTTGAAAAAGATATTGATAAACTAGCCACTAATAAGTATACAGTATTGGTTAGTTCAGAGCACACTCAGAAAAAAGAGGAGTGGCTATTTTATGGAATAAAAGTATGCCCATTCCTAAAACCATTAAGTCTTATCAGGATGACAAAGGAATGTTTTGTATGGTTACAATACAAATTAATGGGAAGACTTACACTTTAATTAATGTATATTGGATACCTGGAATTGGTATTAATACAGTGAAACATCATATTGATAAGATCATATCATTCTCTATAGGGGATATTATTTTAGCTGGTGATTTTAATTGTATACTACATGAAAGTGATACTACCACTATAAGGAAAAGAAGAATTACATCTAATGCAAAACATTGAAATGATTTTGCTAATTCTTATCATTTGAATGATATTAATAATCAGATAGATTCAAAATCATTACAATACACCTTTTTTTTTTCTAACAGATACAAAACTTATTCAAAAATAGATAGGGTCTTTATTTCTAACCAGATGGTAACAGATTTAATTAATTCCAAAATCATTTCATGTCCTATATCTGATCATAACTCAATTGTTTTTTAATTCATGATAAAAAATACTCATAATGTTCAGATCAAAAGGATACCAGCATACCTAACTCAGCTAAAAGACTATAAAGAATATATACTTTCAGAAGTACAACATTTTCTAGACATAAATAATACTCCTGAAGTCTCCATTGTCTATGTTTGGGATGCCTTAAAATCATATCTATATGGACAAAGTATCAGATGGTATAATAATAAAAGGAAATCTTGGGATAAGGAATTGTTAGATATTCAAAGTAAATTAGACTCTTATAAACATAATAATAAAGAAAATATTATGGACAAGAAAGTTATTGAAGAAATAAACAAACTAAATGAGAAATACAAAAAAAATTTAACTCATAAAGTTAAAATAACTTTAGAGAAATATAAGTTTTTGTCTTATTCAATAAGCCCCAAATACTTACATAGACTTAAAATAAAACAAAAAGATTGAATAAACCAAACCATATCAAAGAAATCTTTTCTCTAAGGAAAAGAAGAATGTTTCTAGTATACCAGAAATACTGGATGAATTTAGAAATCACTTTCACAAGATTAACCATAACAACATTAACATGGAACCTAAAGATAAAATAAAGGAGTTTATAACCACAAACATGAATAAAAAGCTTAATAAATAACAGATTAAACTATTGGACAAGAGTATTTCATATACAGAAGTTATTACACAAATAAATAAGCTTAAATCAAACAAAGCACCGGGTAATGATGGTATTATACCAGAGATATATAAAATCCTTTCTAAAACTACATATTCATTAATACATAAGGTTTTTATTTTGGCCCAAACTGAGTTAATAACCCCCCCATCTTGGCAATATACATTTATTTCACCAATTTTAAAACCTAATAAAGATCCAACTAGATGTTCTTCATATCGACCCATCTCATTACTTAATGTTGATTATAAAATGTTTATGAGTATTTTTGCTGATAGATTGAAGACAATCATCCCGGCATTATAGATATAGATCAGACGGGCTTCATTGTAAATAGAAATACTTTTGATAATATAAGAAGAACTTTAACATTAATTGATTTTGCAAATAGGAAAAAGAAAGATTTAACACTTATTAGTCTTGATATAGGTTCAGCATTTGATTCAGTAAGTTGGGACTATTTGTTTACCTTACTGAAATGCACAAACTTCTCTGATGCATTTGTAAATTTAATTGAGCATTTATACAAAGGAACGCTGGCTTATATTAAGGTAGGAACATATGTTTCACAAAAATACCCATTCTTAAAGGTACAAAGCAAGGATGTCCACTTTCTCCACTATTATTCACTTTAGTAATGGAGCCTTGGGCTAATTTGATTAGAAAAAGTACTGACATAGAGGGTTTTGAAATAGACGAAAATACAACATCAAAATTCAACTTTTGCAGATGATGTTCTAATTACATCAGCAGGATCTAATTCTTCTATGCAGTCTTTATTTGATAAAATGATGAATTTTAAAAGTATTTCTGGTTTAATATTCAATGAAGAAAAACTAAAATACTACCTATATATACACGAAAAATATTCTCATTAGTGATTTTACTAAATATGTACCCAATTCAGGTCAGATAACTTATTTAGGTATAATACTATCTAAAGATATTAAATCTATTATATATAATAACTATAATACCTGTTTTCTTAATATACAAAATCTTTTTAATACCTGGAATAATATGTTTTTTACTATGGAGGAGAGACTTACAATTATTAAAATGATAATATTCCCCAAGATTTTATACTTAATACAATCAATAATACTTTCACCTACAAAAATAATTATCAAGAAACTGAATACACTAATGTTAAATTTCTTATGGGCACCTAATAGTCCTAGGATTGCATTAAAGAAACATACTAATAGCTGGTCTCAAGGGGTATTTCTTTTCCAGACTTTAATTTATATATTATCTCTTCTATTATAAAAGTTATTACTTTATTAATAGATCAGTCATATATCGCAAAATGGAAAGATTATTGGGAGCTAATTAGTATGCACTTCATGAAAATCTCCTTAACACATAAAAATATGATTGTAAATAACTCCATGTTGTGGTTGCTAAAGGAATTTTGTACTTCACCTATTACACCTAAACATATGGTTTGTTACCCATTAAATATTATTATTAGTTATCGTAACTTTATATTCATGCACCCTAAGTATAGGGAATGGAATTTTATTGTATTCCCTATAATGTATACTCAGGGTATGCTTATGTCATCTACTTCTGAAGGAGCTCATTTAGCTATAGATAATGATCTAAAGTACTGGTATCAGCTGATATCTGATAATAAAGTTAAAAATCTAGATTTCTTAAAACAAGAATTTGATCTAAGAGAAACTTGCTGGTTAGAGGTTCAGACCTTTAGACAACATCTCATTAATAAAATAGATTTAATGTCTATAACAGTTAAAGAATCTATTCCAAAACTGATTGATTACTTGATATTAAATTTACAGCATACAGTTTCTGATAAAGGTAAACTTTCATATATACATAAAATTATCAGACAAGAAACTTTTTACAGTGTAGATTCACACTGGAATTATTTCACCTCTATTAATGGGGACCCACCAACTCAACAAGATAAACAATATATATTGGAATCTGCTTATAGAACTACATCTTCCATTGTCTGGAGACTTTATACATGGAAATTTTTACATAGATCTTTTTATACACCTTTGATGATGAATAAAATAAATAATAAAGGTAATCTATGTAAGAGATGTAATGTAGAAATTAATGCTGACTGGGCTCATATGTTTTATGATTGTATGAAGTTGAAAGAATACTGGAAGTCAATTAATGAATTTTTGCAGGCTCTTTTTACAGATAATTTCATTATTTCTAAGTCTCTTATATTATTCAACACACCTGTACCTCAATGTGTTAAAAAGATTAAGCTTCCCTTGTTATGGTCTATCCTAGCAGTGGCCAGGAAAATAATAACTAGAAATTGGATTTCAGATACACCTCCTTCGTTCAATGAATTTAAAAATGTTATGAATATAATGTGCCATATGGAAATAAGCACAATTAGAATGAGAACAACTAGAAAAACATCATATTATATTGTATGGGATAATTTACAAAATTTGTTAAAAAAATTCTAATTTCAATAGCATGGTATTTTTGTTTAATTAACTGATCTGATTGTAGTGGATGTCTTTGTAAATACTTTAGTTGTTTTGTTGAATATTATAATAATACCTATTTTTAATTACTTGTATAAAATTGTTATGATATTTCTCTTATATGTTAAAATAATAAACCTGTTTTGAAAAAAAAGAAATGTAACCACAGTGCAGCAGCAACCAAGCAGGAAAATCAGGATATGCAGGAAAAAACAACAGCCAAACGATCCACCAACAGCAATTTATTTAAAAGAACTCTGACATCTCGGCCACAGCCTTCAAGGAGTAAAGACCATAGTAAACCACAGTACATTTTATACTAAAACAAAATGCCAATTATACAATTAATCAATAAAAATTGGCAATTAATTAAATAACACTCTCCAATTAAAATTCTCATTTAAACCCAAAGGGGACATTGTTTTAAATTTCAGCATGTATACAGCTTCTTTATACAATAGGACAGATTTAATATCTACATTATTATATCTATTAATTTGTATTTGCTCTAAAACAGTGCCCTGCAGTCCTTTACTAATACCATTATGTACATTCAAAAAATGCATGGCTACAGGGCTAGATTCTTTTTTATTTTCTATGTCTCTAACATGTTCTAAAAGCCTCACCTTAAAGGCATGTTTCGTTTCACCAATATAAATCTTATGGCATGGGCATTGTAAAGCATATATAACACACTCAGAAGTACAAGAAAAATGATGTTTAGTACTAAACCTAATGCCATTAATATATGAAAATTCAGATACAATATGTTTAAAAGCTTTACACTTATTGCATGGATATGTACCAGCTGAAATAATATTCTGATACAATACATCCATTGGTGAATTGTATTTGCTTTTAACTAAAAAGTCTTTTATATTTTTGCCCCTACAATAAGAAAATTTTAACTTTAAATTTAACCATGTCTGGACATTATCTAAAGAACATAAATAATCCCAAAACTGCTTAATAATTTTCACAAATTCTGCAGTAAAACATCCAAATGTAGATACAAAATATACTACTTCCTTATTATTTTCTTGATGTATACAGTATTTAACATTATATCTTTCAGACCTAACCTCACGCTGTTTATAAATTTGTATTTCCTTGTTATTCAAACGCTCATAACTAGCTTTCATTATTTGTTTACTATAACCCCTAGCTATGAAAGAATCTACCATGGCAAGCAATTCACTATCACGTGTCTGTGGTTCGTTACATAACCTAAAGACCCTTAGCATTTCTCCATAAGGCAGGGCCCGCAAGGTATGGGGTGGATGGCCACTAGTGCTATGCACATACTGAAAACCACCCTCAAATGTTTTGTTAATAGATGTAACTAAACTATGCCCATTTGAAATATCCAGCACTGTATCCAAAAAGGGAACTCTAGTGCCAATATTTAAACCATCAAATTTTAAATTGAACCTATTTATATCCAAATCAGATGCAAATTGATGTACAGAGGATTGACCCCCTTCTAAGAGAAAGATCAAATCATCTACATATCTATAATATTTGATAATGTGACTGCGAAAAAAACTATGTCTATAAATGACTTCTAACTCAAAGAGGCCCATAAACAGATTAGCATACATAGAGGCAAATGAAGCCCCCATAGCTGTCCCCTTGAGTTGATGGTAAATAACCTTGTTAAATTCAAAAAAATTATGTGTTAATGAAAAATGTATCAACTCAACTAAATATTCAATAGAAGGTGAATCACCCAAAAAAAACCTGATGGCTTCAATGCCAGCCCCGTGTCTGATATTGGTGTATAAACTCTTTACATCGATAGTCATCCAATACATGTTCCTATTCCAAGAAATGCCCTTTATCTTGTCAAAAAAGTAAAACACATCAACAACATAAGAAGGTAACCTATTCACATATTTTACCAAATAATTATGTAAAAAAAGTTCTTAAATTGTGACGAAAATACTGACGTCCTGAGACTATTGGTCTACCAGGAGGTTTACTTACATTTTTATGAATTTTTGGTAGACAATAGAAGTTAGCCATACGGCACCCTTCTATACCAAACTTTTTCTTCATATCTACAGGACAAAAATATCCTAATCTAACTCCTTTGCTGATAAGCTCTTTATACTCAAACAAAGAAGCAGAATAAGTTTCCATGTCTACCACTTTATATGTTGTAGTGTCATTTAAATGATCCAAACACATGCCTAAATATTGCATAGAATCCATAACTACTAATTTGTTGCCTTTATCTGATGGTTTGAAAATGATTTCACTTTTTTTACTTAATTCTAACAACACTTGCCATTCATTAAAGGTCATATTATATTTGATGTTATTTTTATCACTCATAAAACTGTCATATGAGGTCTCAGTGAAAAAATTGATCAAGTTAATACAATTGCAAACATCAGGATTTAAAACATTAGGAATAAAATGACTCACAGAAGGAACATTCTCAGTATTGAACTTGCAATAAGCATTGACCATTTCTTCTGAGGTACAAGAATAGAAACTGTCAGATATACCACTACCATCCTCACTGTCAGAAACACAATCTGAATGTGCATTAGATTGATTAAAATAACTTTTTAGATGAAGCTTCCTACCAAAAGCATAAACATCTTTATTTATATCATGTAATCTAGTGACGACAGTAGGGATAAACTTTAGACCTCGATTAAGCACAGACAATTCAACCTCATTAAACATATATCCAGATAGATTAACTACATATTCCTTAATGTTTAACATAATAATCCTCACCATTTGCCTCGTTTGTATCCCCCCTGTCCATACTGTTCATTTGCTGAATAGGAAAACTGTTCTCTTTGGCGTTTCTGACCTAGTGCGTTTTTCTGTGAAAACGCCGGTTCTCGACGAAAAGTCCTCCGAAAATTCTCTGTTTGTTGAGCTAACGGAAGTACAGGAAAATCAGAATCCATGTTCTCCTCTTCATACGAAGTATAACCTCCTTCGGACGCTGACGAATTGTGATAACGTTGATGATCCACTTCACGGTGAAACCTAACTTGTTTACGAGACCTAACCCGATTTGCTTTAGAGAGAAAGGCTTTATGGGTCTCGTAGTCCCTTAAATCTCTAAGCAGTTTCCCTTTCTTTCTCTCAATGAGCGTGGCCTCATATTCTTTAAGTTTTTCATTGCTCTGTTTGAGAAAATCATCAAGTATAGAAACAGAAACATTAGCTGATAAATCAGAGCACAGTTTTTTAATTTCATTACACAACTCTTTTTGTTTGAGTTGATCCCGCTCAACTAAAATGTGTAACCACTCTGTAACACATTTGTGGGCAGCTGCTACCCATCTCTTGTGAAACACACAATCAGACTCAACAGTTAAGTCAAAAGGTGTAGTGGGGTCTTTGAAAACTCTCAGACCCCTAGGTGTTGTCTCAGTTTCTAAGTATTTCTGTAGTCCACAAATGTTAAAGTGAGTAGCAGTCTCTTTCCACGTTTTCTTTTCTAGTTCATCCAGCAAAATCTTATTTTCTGTATTAACTGACAAAGGTGTTTTTCTCCCAACATTGGAGAATGGATTAGAAGAACGCTTTCTTCTGTCCTCATCCCATTTCTCCCATGCAGATAAATTCTTATCTGAACCATTTCTTTGTACAAATTGACACTCACCTCGGTCTATTGAGTTACTCAGAAAATTGTCCAGAGAAAGTTGATTACCATCATTATTTTCTCGAAATACTCGAGGAAGGTGAAGATGTGGATCAGTTGACATAGTATACCACAGCAGCAACCAAGCAGGAAAATCAGGATATGCAGGAAAAAACAACAGCCAAACGATCCACCAACAGCAATTTATTTAAAAGAACTCTGACGTCTCGGCCACAGCCTTCAAGGAGTAATTTGTCCTATTGTATAAAGAAGCTGTATACATGCTGAAATTTAAAACAATGTCCCCTTTGGGTTTAAATGAGGATTTTAATTGGAGAGTGTTATTTAATTAATTGCCAATTTTTATTGATTAATTGTATAATTGGCATTTTGTTTTAGTATAAAATGTACTGTGGTTTAGTATGGTCTTTACTCCTTGAAGGCTGTGGCCGAGACGTCAGAGTTCTTTTAAATAAATTGCTGTTGGTGGATCATTTGGCTGTTGTTTTTTCATGTAACCACAGTGCACCCTGCTGGAAGAAAGCTGTTAAGTAAAAAATTTTACAACTATGTTTGATCTCAAGCTCAGAGACAGGATGTCTGGGCTAGGAAATTCTTTCTATTGTTTTAAGTCAGAGATAATTACTAGATTTTACATGTAAAGTGTCCTTTATTGCTGTGGTTTCCTGGCAGGTGCAAGATTACAAAGATTTGTTAAATTTTGAGTTCTGTGAGCCTGGGAAACTTTAGCAGAGGTGTCAAGAATGATGTAATCTGAAATGACTCAGCAGTACTGTGTATTATCAATTTAAGAGCTATCTCAGAAAGAAAGAATAGCATTTTGTAACTTGTCTTGGATCTAGCAAGAACATCCACCCACCAGCACTTAACTGCTTGCTTGCTCTATATGTAAGTAGTACTTAGAACAGTGATTTCTCTTAGAGATAGAATATAGCCAGATTAGTCTAGCGGTTTTCTATATTTATGTCTGACTATCCTACAGTATTATTTTAA
Source organism: Protopterus annectens (assembly GCF_019279795.1). Lineage (NCBI taxonomy): Eukaryota > Metazoa > Chordata > Ceratodontiformes > Protopteridae > Protopterus > Protopterus annectens. Next base: position 1,623,282,432 of record NC_056737.1, read on the forward strand.
AGCATTTTCCTGTGATTTCTGAACTCTGTATTAGCACTGTGTTGAATTCATGAGTATTGCCTTGTGTTCTTATTATTTATTATTAAATATTTTTAAACGTTTTAACTGTGGCTGTTTTTGTAGCCATAATTTAAGCTCTTAGAGTACCTTTGCATGTTTTGGTGATACTGTACTAAGCCATTCAATAATTGCCTTAGTCCTGGTTCAGCCTTACTATTTGGATAACTGTAATATTACACAGTGTAATTGGTCACCCTTTGGGAAGGTTCTCATTAGTAGCTCATGAATAGTGGTTGGTGTGTGCCAGCCTTCCCCAGGAGTGTCTGTGTGTTTGTATATAACTCATATCTCAAAGTGTGTGTCAGCTACTTGGACAGGGACACAATGCACTGGTTGGACAGAGTGGGTGCTGCAGGTTTTGGCTTGACCACTAGGCTGAGATCTGTACCCTATAGCAGTACCAGTGGGGAGTCGTATTGGGGATCTGGAGAGAAAGGGAGAAACAAGCCCCAGATTGACTGTGATCTGTGTGTGCTCTTAAGGGAAATTGTACTTTACGTGTGTGTACTTGTTATCCTCCTAATATGGATGCCCCTCACGGGTGCTAGTGGCAAGGACCAGGGCTCCTTGATTACTGGGCCATTGCACGGGCATCGCATATTAATTGTTTGGCAGTGGTGGAATATCCACATCAATTATTAACTGATTGATAGGGTTGAGTAAGCCACATCCCATATTAATTGGCTTGTAGTGGTGTGGACACTGAATTCTTGTAGCTTGTGTACAGTGATCACTGAAGGTGTTTTTGTACTCCAAATCAGCCATGCATTGAACACTCAGCTCAGTTCACAATTGTTTTATTTCTTTTGTTAGCTTAGTCAGGGAGAGCAGGCAAGCATGTCAGCAGAGGAGTATGGCAAGCTGACAAGGAGCCAGTTGGCTGAAAAGTGTCAGACTAAAGGACTGGTGCATGGAAACCTGACTAAAGCAGACATGATTGTAGCTTTGGTCACAGCTCCATCAGTGAGGAGGACAATCAGATGGGCCGTGGAGATGTATGACACTCAGAGAATGGACAGCGCAATGTTTCTACAGAGGATTTAAAAATGCATATGGAGCTAAAAAGACTTGAGTTGGAGGCCAGGAGTTTAGAAGTGGAAGCTGAGGAGAATGAGAGGCAGAGGCAACATGAAAAGGAGATGTTGATTCTTTGCTAGAGTCATGGAGGTAATGGGAAAGGGAGTAATCAGACCCCAGAAGCACAAAAGGATCAGTAAATTTCTTGCACATTTTACAGAGAGGGATAATTTTGATAGTTTCATTCATATGTTTGAGAGGGTATGCAAACAGTATGATGTTGACCAAAGGCCCTGGTTACGGTTCCTGACCCCCTTACTCCATGGTAAAGCTGTAAATGTACTTTCCAAACTGTCTGACAATGAATTCTTAAATTATACTGCTGTAAAGAATTGTTTGCAAGAATTATTTTAAGCTAACACCCGAAGCTTACAGGAAAAAGTTTCATGAGCATAGAAGCAAGGCAGATTAAAGTGTGTGTGAATACATTGCAGAACTAAGCACTTATTTTCATAGGTGGGCAAGTAGATGTCAGGTCACCACTTTTGAAGGGCTGGCAGACCTTTTGGTGAAGGAAGAAGCCCTTAGCACTTTGCCTGAGGACATGAGGATCTGGTTAGCTGATAGACAATGCTCTACTGTAGATGAGTTGGGGAAGAAGGGAGACCTATAACTAGAAAGCAGAGCATCCCTGCACAAGAAAGGGACCCCCAGTGCTGCTCATGGGTCTAAGGGAACCCATGGTGGGCAGCACAGACTGCCCCAACAGCATATGACAGTAGCAAGGGAAGCCATTAGTCCAAGTACATGTCCAGTACCTAGGGTTAAATGTTTTGAATGCAACCAGTGAGGCCATGTGGCATATAGATGTCCATGGAGGGAAGGTGGGGAACAAAAAGTGAGGGAGCCAGTAAGTGGGAAAGTCCTGAGACAACAGGGGTACCAAACTACCATCCTGCAGATGTCCTGATAGGGAAGGATTTTGATGAGGCAGTACCATGTGTTTATGCGGTTACACCCAGTCAGGCTTGAAGACAAGCATGTGGGACTGGTAGCCTGGGGGAGACCCAGTCAGACCACATACTGGCAGCCAGGACTGGTGAGGTGGTTGCTTAAGGGAGGGAGCTACTCCATAGCAGTGAGACTGAAGAGGAGCCACAGCTGCTTGTGGGTACTGATGTTCCCTTGGACAGAGTGACTGCAAAGGTAGAGGTGAGTAGTAGCACCCAGGCTGACAGTGAGGCACCACTGTCAGAGGATGCCAGACTTCCAGTGGGAGGGGATCTGGGAAGGGTTACAAAGAGAGAGTTGAGACAGGCTCAGCTTTCAGACCCTACATTAAACGGCCTGAGACAGGTAGCTAGTGAGGCACCTGGTTCTCAAGGGAAGGGGGAATCTGTATACTGGGACAAAGGGTTACTGTATACAGAGTGGACCCCTGAGGGAGGGCTAGAAGGTAAGAGAATACAGCAGTTGGTAGTACCTACAGCCTACCATCTGGCACTTCTAGCCATAGCCCATGAAATTTCCTTTGCAGGTCATGTGAGCATAAAACATACAAAGAGGCGTATTATGCAGAACTTTTACTGGCCTGGAATTTCCAAAGATGTAACAGGGTACTGCAGGACCTGTGAGCAGTGCTAAAAGGTAGGCAAGGCAGGAGACAAGGTGAAAGCTCCTTCGATGCCTTTGCCTGTGATTGAGGAGCCATTTCAGAGGGTAGCTATGGATATTGTGAGGCCTCTGACTACCCCAATTCCACAGGGAAAATGTATATCCTAGTGGTAGTAGATTATGATACAAAATACCCTGAGACAGTGGCTTTGTCCTCCATTGAAGCAGAAAAGGTGGCAAATGCTTTGTTAGAGATTTTTAGCAGGGTAGGTTTCCCAAAAGAAATACTGACTGACAGAGGTGTCAGTTTCATGTCAGACCTGCTTGGCTTGTCTGTGGAGGTACTGTGGGGTGAAGCACCTAAAGACCACCTCCTACCATCCCCAGACTAATGGTCTTGTTGAGAGGTTAAACTCTACACAAGTCCATGCTATGGGAATTTGCAGACCAGTTTAAGAGGGAGTGGGACAAACATGTACCCATCTGTTGTTTGCTTATGGAGAGGTTTCCCAGGAATCCACAGGTATTTCACCCTTTGAGTTGCTGTATGGGCATAGGGTGAGAGGACCTCTACATTTAATTTGAGATGAGTGGGAAGGTGAGTGTGAATCTCACAAGGACTCGGTTGTGGCATATGTCCTAAACCTCAGGACAAGGATCAGGGAACTCATGGGCTTGGCCCTGGCAGAATCCCAACAGCAGAAAAAGGTCTGGTATGACAGCAATGCTCAAGCTACAGAGTATGCTGCAGGGCAGCAGGTAATGGTTTTCATTCCTGTCAGACACAACAAGCTGTAGGCAGCTTGGGAGGCCCCTACAAGGTGGTAAGAAAGCCAAGTGATGATAACTACATGGTAGAACTTCTAGGCAGGAGGCAGGGGCACAAATTGTACCGTGTTAACATGATGAAACCTTACCATAATAGGGACGCCCATGTGCTGAGTATTTGCAGTGAATTGCAGGAAGAGTCTGAGGGACGTCTGGTGACTGATCTCCTTAGTGAGGCTCAGACTGACACCTTAGTGGATGGGGTAGCAGTGTCTCAACAGCTATCTCCTAACCAGATTCAAGAAATCTGAGCAGTGTTACAGGTGTTTGGGGGACATGTTCATTGGGAAACCAAGGTTCACCCACCTGGTGGAGCACCAGGTGGATACAAGACCCCCAAAGGCCTATTAGGCATGCCCATTATAGGGTGCCTGAGATAGTCAAACAGAATTTGAGGGAAGAGATACAGGAAATGTTGGAACTAGGTGGTACTCACGAGTCCAGCAGTCCCTGGGCCTCCCCAGTGGTGCTAGTGCCAAAGACGTATGGCAGCACCAGGTTCTGTGTGGACTACAGGAAATTAAATAGTCACAGAGAGTCAGATACTTACCCCATGCCTAGGACAGATGAAGCCTAAAGCAGCTGGGTGGGGCTAAGTATCTTATTACCACTGATCTTACCAAGGGTTACTGTCAAGTGTCCTTGACTCCCAGTGCTAGAGAGGGGTCAGCCTTTGTGACTCCTCTTGGCTTGTATGAGTTCACAAAGATGCCCTTTGGGATGGCAAATCCCCAGCAACTTTCCAGAGGCAGGAAGAGCATATCATAGCAGGAGCAGGATGGTTTGCCCTTGCTTATCTAGATGATATTGCCATCTACAGCCATTCCTGGTAAGACCACCTTCAGCATGTCTGGGTGGTGCTGGGCAGACTACAGAGGGGAGGGTTCACCATTAAGCACAGCAAATGTCAGGGGGGTATGGCAGAGGTCTCCTAACTGGGACAGAGAGTGAGGAGTGGTAAGATCAGGCCAGAACCTGCCAAAGTGGAAGCCTTTCAGGCATGTCCTGCACCTGTTACAAAAAAAGCAGTGGAGGGCTTTCTTAGGGACAGCAGGATACTACAGAAAGTTCGTCCCCAGTTATATTACTATAGCTGCTCCCCTCACACACATGACAAGGAAACACAGGCCAGGTAAGGTAGTGTGGACCACAGCATGTGAGCAGGCATTCCAGAAGCTTAAAGAAGCTTTGAGAGGACCTCCTGTGTTAGCCAGTCCAGATAACAGCAAAGAATTTGTTGTGCAGGTGGATGCTTCGAACCAAGGGGTGGGGGCCATACTTAGCCAGATTTCTTCAGAGGAAGAAGAGCACCCAGTGGCTTATCTCAGTCATAGGCTTCAACCCAAGGAGGAATGTTACGCAGATGTAGAAAAGGAATGTCTAGCCATAGTGTGGGCACTGCAGAAACTTCAGCCTTTTCTGTACGGAAGGAAATTCACTGTAGCTACAAATCACAATCCCCTAACATGGTTATATATAGCCAGCTAGCAAAATGTCAAGTTGCTAAGATGCAGCCTAGCATTGCAAGCATATGATATGTCAGTGCAGCACTGCAGTGGGATCAGCAATGCCAATGCAGATGGGCTCTCAAGACAGGGAATGGGGTAATGTATACCCAGAAAGACTCAACCCTCTCAAGCAATGTTTCTCAAGGGACACTTGAAAAACTAGCTTGAGTTTTCAGAGGGGGGGGGGTATGTGAAAAACTGAGGGGCTGCCAGCCCAGCCAGATAGAATTTTGTTGATAATTCTATGTCACTGTAAATATTAATATAATCCACAGGCTTGTTTTACAAATGTAAGAGAACTATATGTTAT
>NC_056737.1:1623295268-1623317768 GCF_019279795.1 Protopterus annectens
TTTCTCCTGTCCACCTGGTGAATATGGCCATACTAGGGCAATGCAGCAACTGCCTCATGTACACAGTCAACCCTCTTTTCCTACCTCCCAACACTACAACCTGCAAGAGATGCACTTACATAGCCAAACTGGAAGCAAAGCTCTCTCCACCCAAGATTGAGCTAGACAGTCAAGAGGAGAAGGTTAACAACTGCACTACACCTCAAGCAACACTTAGCCATTCTAAACCCATACCACCAAACACCCTCACATAGCAACAGTAAACCCTCATATGCAGAGGTCCTTAACAGTAATCTGCCCAAGCAACAAGGACCTCCGAAGCTGAAAAGCAAGCAAACACCAATCACAACCAAAGTGTCACACAGCTCACAATACCAGTGTGCCACCCAACAACAGCCCCTAAGGCAAGACAACTCATCCAACACTTTAGTCACAGGTAACTCTATAGTCAAGCCCACTGATGTCCCACTCACCAGGCTGAACAAGGAGAAAATTACAGTCAGCTGCCTGTCGAGTGCCAGCATCCACCACATAACGCGTGCACTCAAGTCACTCCACAAGTAAAAATATGACTCTGTCATTGTCCATGTTGGAGTGAATGACTTGAGATGTACCTCCCTGGACTGCATGAAAAGAGACATAGAAGAGCTCTTGGATCATGTGGCCCAGGCAGGTATGACCCTAGCCCTAATTAGCATCCTGCCTTCGCCCAGAATGATACCACAGTATAAGGACAAAATGATTGCCTTCAACAATTGACTAAGCTTCTGGTGACATTGAAAGTGGATCCAGCATCTGTCTGCCAGGGATGACATGATTGACAGACCACGATGCTTTGCCAGAGATGGTCTGCACCTGTCACCCCTGGGATTCAGGTTACTGGCTAAGGCTCTTGCCACCCCTATAGTGCCTTTTTTAGGCAAAGTTCAAAGGATAAAACCACCACCGTAAAAGGTACAAGCATGCAAAATCTGAAAGTAATGTTGCTCAATGCTTGATGTCTAAACCTCAAAATGCACTCTCTTGAGGCACTCCTAAAAATGGAGAACATCGATATCTGTGCAGTAACTGAGTCCTGGTTCAAGGCTCCAGAGAGCACCCCTGCAAATACCAGGCTACAACTCTTACCACACTTTTCGGCCACCAAACCAGTACCAAAACACTAAAGGTGGAGGAGTGTCCATATTCACCAAGGATATTCACACCACCAGGCTAGTTGCCCAACACAATGCGTCTGAAATTCTCCAGATGCAACTAACACTAGGTAAGACTGCAATCCAAACTGTAGCTTGCTACAGATCCCCCATCATGCCCCAAAATTCTCACTATACCTTTCTAAACATACTGGAAAATATTAAGATACAACCAAACACCCTAATACTGGGTGATTTCAACTAACCTGCCATTAGCTGGGAAAACTACTCATGTACCAATACCTTTGCCCAACGGTTCTTGGAATTCATAAATTCCAATGCCCTGGATCAACTAATCCATAGTCCGACCAGGGGCTCCAATATCCTAAACCTGGTCATTATCAACATGGGAAATCAATGCTCTACACCTATGGTTAACCCCCTCGTTGGTCAGGTCTGACCATAAACTAATCATCCTTGACATCCACATCCTGCCCCCAGTAAGGAAACCACTGTAAAACAACTTCTCCAAAGCCAACTTTATGCTACTCAAGTCATAAGTGACAAACTTCATGACACTCATGCAGACAGGAACTGAAAGTTCGACTGCTGAATCCTACACTAAGGCACTGTATGAGCACATCCACTCATGCATGAATCATGCCATCCCAAATAGAATCAAGATGCTCTCCTCCAAAAAAAAGGAAGCCAATCTGGTGATCCCCTGCCAGAAACAAACTTTACAACAAAAGGAAGAAACTGTTGCAGAAAAGAGGAAAATCCCAGGATGCAAAAAACTCCCTTACCAGCCTCAGTAAGAAGCTGAGATCCCTCATAAAATCCTCCAAAGCTAGTTATGAAAATAAAATTGCCAAAGATTCCAAAGACAACCACAAGGCATTTTATAGCTATATCAAGAATGTAAATGGCAATGCTCAGATCTGCTCTGAGCTACAACAGAATGGCATTAAATAAATTGATCCCAAGGATATTGCCAATATCCTGGCAGATCTATTCAGTGCCAACTTCACCCCCCTCTCACCTCTAAAGGGCCCATCTCAACATCAAAAGATTGCCAAATTCCGGTAATAATGGCCACACAGGTAAAAACCGCACTCTCCAATGCTACAAATACAGCATCCATGGGACCAGATGACATCCCGGGCTGTGTACTACATGAACTACAAAATGAACTGGCACCTCACCTAAGTGTCATGTTTAATCTTAGCCTCACCTCGGCTTTGTGCCCACTGAGTGGCGCACAGCTACAGTTATCCCAGTCCACAAAGGGGGATCCACCGTCGATCCTGGGAACTACTGCCCCATCAGTCTGATGAGCCTGATCTGCAAGGCCATGGAACTTATAAACAAAGACACTGGCAACCTTCAAACACTGGACCCCGCCCATTTTGGGTTCGTGAAGGGCTGATCTTGTCTCCTGAACCTTATTGACGTCTTTGAATCAGTCTCCAGAGCTGTGGATGAGGGTAAGGTGGTCCACAAAGCCTATCTGGACCTTTCCAAGACCTTTAACACCATCCTCCACTCTGGAATCATAGATAAACTTACTAAGCTGGGCATTAATCCCTATGTCACTCGATGGTTAGCCAACCGGCTTACTGACAGAACCCACACTGTAAAAGTAGCCTACTCCAAATCCAGCTCCAGACAAGTGGAGTACCTCAGGGTTTAGTCTTGGGACCAATCTTATTTGGCATCTACTTCTCTGAAGGACAGGCCAACACTAAGGGACTCTGGCTAACAAAGCTCACAGATGACTGCAAACTGGGAGCCATTATTGAATCCCCAAATTATGTGGATATTCTACAAAAGGATCTTGCAGAAACAGACACTTGGTGCCAGAGCCATGGGCTCAAGCTCAATGCCAAGAAATGTATAGTTATCCCCTTTGGGAAAAAAACATGTACCCATGAATTACCACATAGGTGGCAGTACACTAAACACCAAAAGTGTGATAAGAGACTTAGGGACACAGGTGGACAGTGGTCTCACCTTTGATAACCACATCACCACAACAGTCAGGAAATCCTTCTACGTGGCACACCTCTTCACTAAGGGCTTTTCATCCGGAAAAAAGGAGATCATTGTCCCACTGTACTCATCCCTCATTAGACCCATTATAGAATACAATGCCCTGTTTGGTATGTACCTCTTAAGGTATCTGCAACAACTGGAAAGGCTGCAGAAATACCTCACTAAAAGAATCATAGGCCTAAAGCAAATGCTCTATGCTGACCATCTAAAAAAACTCCAGCTATACTTTGTCACATACTGTCTACTCATCTACTCATAGGCAATCTCTACTTAACATACAAGGCATGTCAAACCCAGAGTTGTTGGACATGTTACACTTAATGAAATCCCAATCCTTCAGAGCCACATGCTCCAGGGATCTAAACCTTGTCATCACAATGAACAAAACATGCTGGAGGGATAGGTTCCTGACCTAGAGACTCCCCAGACTCTGGAATAGACTGCCCATACATGTCAAGCAGAGTGCCTCTTTGGCCCTCTTCAAAAGGAACCTTGATGATTGGATGGGAGATAGGAAAATCACCCAGGGGTTCATGTCAGTCGCCAGAACAGAGTTACTCCAAGTCCAACTAACTAACTAAAGACTCCCTCCTCCACATCATTGTTAACTACAGATCCACCAACATATACCATGAAAACCACACACTGCCTTCCTGGACCTATTTGAGTCACTCATAATACTGCCAAACACCCTAGGCATGGGTTACTTTAACTATCCTTCCATTGACTGAGATACATATATGAGCTCAAACACACTCACCCTAAGGTTCTTGCACTTTGTAAGCACAAATGCTGTGGAACAGTTAGTCTGCATCTCCACAAGGGGATAGAATGTCCTTGACCTAGTACTCACCAACACGCGAGATCGATGAACCATCCCATGTGTGAGACCCTCCCTTGTAAGGTCTGATCAGTCACATTCAATGTAACAATTGTACCTGACCCCCCCCCCAGGATCCAAAAAGTTGAAAAGTTTCTCCAAAGCAAACTAAAGCTTCTTAAGTGATGGCAAACATAATTTCAAACCTTCTGCGACCACTAACAGTAAAGACTCCTATTCAGAGGTGCATACAAATACCCTGTATAAACAGCTTTATAAGTGTGTAGATTTACCAGAATGGATCAAAACTTGCTCATGAAAAAACAAGTTGCCCTAGCGGACATTTAGCAAAGAGTAAACAACATGAGAAATATCCTTATAGAGGCACTACTTATTTGAGAAGATGTCGATGATTGTATCCTCAAATGACAAACTCAGGGTTATGCTGCTTAATACTAAGAGTGCAAATCAAAAACTACACTGAATGGAGGCACCACTTATTTGGAAAGATGTTGATGTTTGTGCAGTCACAGAGATATGGTTTAGGGCCACAGAGAGTACTCCAGCCATGAAAGGCTATAATGCCTTCCATAATATCCAGGAATTAGAAGGAACAGTCTCAGCAGAAGAATACCCTCCATAGCTTGAACAAGCAAATGAGATATCTTGTAAAGTCCGCTAAAGCTAATTAGGAAATTAAATTAGCATCTGTAGCTAAGGATGATCACAAGGCATTCTTTAGTTATGTCTGTAATATAAAAGGGAAGGCCCATCTTTGCACCAAATTCATATTGAATGGTACCAGTCATACTGAACCTAAGGACATTGCAACCTGTTAGCAGACAGGTTTAGCAAAAATTTCATACCCGTGTCCAACAGTCATATCCCAAAGCACACCTGTCACCAGTTCTCTACCTATTATTTCCAAAGAACAGGTCATAACCACACTTGCCAAGGCCCAAAACACAGCCTGTATGGGAATGGATAACATCCCAGGCTGCTTACTAAATGGTGTAAAGCAAAAGTAGCAGAACCACTGGGTACTCTCTTCAACCACCATGTAAATACTAGCTCTGCCCTAGTAGAGTGGAAAACAGCAACCATATTCCCCTTCCACAGAGAGGGTCCCTCAACCGACCTGGGGAATTATAGACTCATAAGCCTGACCAGACTGGTCTATAAGGGCATAGAGGGAATCATCTTGGACCTTATCAACAAGGACTTTGGTGACCTCTAAACTCTTGAACTGACCAAGGCTGGCTTTGTTAAGCCAGATCATGCCTGTTAAACCTAGTGGAATTCTTCAAGAGTGTCACCAAAGACCTGGATGAAGGCAAATCAGTGCATACCACCTATCTCAACTTGGCCAAGGGCTTTAACAGAATCCCCCACTCAGCCATCCATGAAAACCTCACCCAGCTGGGGATTAACCCATATGTCATTAGAAGAGTAACCAACTGGCTCGCCAACAGAAGCCATGCAGTCATACTTTGGTATTCCACCTTTACCAGCAGACCTGTTACCAGTGGTGTTCCACAAGTGTATGTGCTGGGCCTCCTACTGTTTGGAATCTATTTCTCAGAAATTCAGGTGATAACAGATGGCCTATGGCTCATCAAGTTCACTGACGACTGCAAAATGTGTGCAATCACTGAATCCCCAAATGACATCAACATACTACAAAATGGGCTTACATACATAAATGATTGTTGCCAAAGTCACAGACTTAAACTTTACCCAAAAAAACATGCATTATTATCCCTTTCAGCAAAAGAGAGGTAACTGCAAATTACACTATTAATAATACCTGCCTAAGTTCCAACACAATAATGAGAGATTTGGGAATGCAGGTTGATAGCAACATCAGCTTTGATCATCCTGTGTCCATAGTGGTAAGAATGCCCTTTTACATTGCACACCTCATAAGTAAGGGCATATCATCCAAGACTAAGGATGTTATCAATCCGCTGTACTTGTCCCTTGTCAGATCAGTAATAGAGTACAATGATCCCTTTTGCATGTAGTTCACCAGACACCTGCAGCAGCTAGAGAGACCTAAGAGGTTTCTCACCAAGAATATCCAGGGACTTCAACACATTACCTACATGGACAGAATGAAGGCCCTGTTACTATACTCTGTGTTATACAGACTGCTGAGAGGTGACTTGCTCCTGGTCCAGAACCATGCCTTAATGGAAATATTGCACCTCTGCAAATCAAATGGGACTTGACTCATTCACTGTAGGAACCTTAACCCTAGCCTGAGACATCAACAGGACATGCCATACAGACAGATATGATTGCTTTTGCTATGGAACAAACTCCCAATTCATGTGAAACTGAGCTCATCAATAACCCTATTTAAGTGTAACTTGGACAATTGGATGGGAAATTGTAAAATTACCCTGGGGTTTCGCCCATGTCACTCAGACAGGGGCAACCAGTTGTGATCATGGATTCACAAATATGGACTACATATTTTGGTCTATAAGGGAACAGAGACTTATCTGACTTATATGTGTCCATTGTTAAGTAGTAGGCCTCAGGCATCAAAGATTTACACAGACACACCTCACAAAAGTACTGATGATCACTGCATGCCCTCAGTTTAGCACCATACATTTGTAATGGAAAATCATTAGAGAGAGAAGTTAGAAAGTAATGAAACACATTTCAGTTTCTGAAATCAAAACCCTCACAATATCAAAAAATAGGTAGGATGCAAAACAAGGAGAGTAACAAGGGCAACATATCCTTGTTTGTGCCATAACAGTAAGTTACCTTTGTCCCCTCAAAAGAACAGTCCATGCTTGTTTGTGCCATAACAGTAACTCACCTTTGCTCATCCCGAACAGTTGATGCTTGTTGTGGCATAAAAGTAACTCAGCTTTGTCCCCCCAAAAGAACAATGTACCCTTGTATGTGCATAACAGTAAGTAGCCTTTGCCCCCAAAAAAGGGCATTATATGCTTGTTTGTGTCATACAACCTGCCCTTTAGTTGTTGGCAACTGCATATCATATTATTCCAAGTTAATATCCTCACATATATTAATGCCAATTATATAGAATGGCTTATACACTGCATGTGTCAGAGTACAGGTCAGATAACTGATGAATGACCAAGAAACACAGAAAAGTAACAGAGAGTTGTATATTTGCAAGCTATAACCATAACAGGTTGTGTGATCACTAAGTGCACTACATCCAAATACAATAAATTTAATAAATGTACAAATAACAGTTTATGGTTTGATATTAGTGTACATTTTGTTGCAGTTGGTTGTGTGAAGAATGACTTTAGTTCTTTGCTGCAAAGCTGTTTGTGTGACAAAGAGGGATAAGGCACTCATCCTGTTTCCTGAAGGTGCATTAGTCTGTTGCACAAACCAAGAGTACAATATTAGACTATAGTCAGAGGTGGTAGGTTCAAATACCACACTTCCCAAGTAAACAATACTGTTAATTCTTCAATTATGTGTAACTTACAGGTTTAAAGTAAAATCTCTATACCAGTGGCACACATGCCCTGCTGTAAATTGTAATCTATATAACTGGAACACACATTTGTGCACTATATGCACATGTAAAGGATTACTTGCTGAAATCTGTCAGGAGCTGATGGTCTTAAAAATAATATTGATTTGTTGGGGGTGGCAGTCTTAAGAGTAAAGGTTAAGATAACAGAGGCAAATAACTGTATTAATGCATCATATGTTACATGTGAAGGTACCAATCTTAGCTCATTTTTTTTCTCTCTCACCCCAACCATTACCTCACTCTTTTTTTTGTTTTGTTTTATATTAATATGTGTCTTCAAAATGTGTCCATGTCATTCTTGTGTACCACATCACAAAATGCTTCATAGCACAGCTGGGTAGGACTGCCCACAGGATCTGCCTGTCTCGACTCCACTGGCCCCAGCACCATTGCCCAACACATCTGGGAACCAACCTGGCAACACCATCTCTACTGCCTCTGCACTATCTTCCCCCTCAGGTAGTTCTGCTCGATAGTCCAGTGGTTCCCACCAGGAGCAGTGGCAGAGGTGGTGAGTTTATCACCCATGCTGAACTGCGAGGGATGGTGATTAGGGTTGTGCGCTGCACTGTTGGTGCATGGCTATGCTGCATGGAGGGGCTACTCTCCCTCATTTTACACAGGATCAGGAAGAGGAGAAGGAGATGTCAAGTGCTCCAGCCAGTGCCAGAGTGAGGTGATAAGAGTCCAGTGGGTGAGGACTTGATTCTCACTGTCACCCAGCTTGATGACCATGGGTCTTGGATGTCTCCACCCTCACCCCATCCATGGTGTCCACTGACCTCGTGTCCATCACCATCCCAGTGTCTTGTCTTGTCTGCAAATGCTTCCTCATCTACTTAACTTACCAGGCCCAGACATACCTACATCCCTTCCCCAACATTTCTCTCTTTCTCAAAAAAAAAAAAAAAAATGGGCACCTGTTACACAAAAGAATCACCCCATACATAGCTCTCCATTTCGCACACGTGTCATCTTGACACACTTGATTCAGTCCAGTTAGCTATACAACATGATTGTGTTGTTGTCACCCCTCTCTCTGGAGGTGACAGTCCAAATTCAGTTAATATTCTGCATATATTATCAGTTTTTACTGTTGAAGAAATGGGTAGCTATGGTTCTTTCCTACCTACCTTCCTCCTGCACATTCCTGTATTCTTTTCCATTTGTTCTTCCCCTTGCTTGTTCTCCATTTCACCACTGTCCTATCTTCCCCATTTCTTTTGTGCACATCCCACAGCAACGTGCAGCAATGGTAATATGAAAGAACTTACAAGTGCTAGATTTAGTTGTATTCAAACCCAGTGCTATCTGGCTCAAAAAAGGAATGTATTGCTGCATTAACTGCATTAACATGTGCTACCACAGAGTCAGTTAAAAACTTGGGTGTATTCCAGAGACTGAGTACTAACTGTCAGACTTCGGCATCCCCATTTCTCCACTGTCCTAGTGTCCCCATTGCTTTTTTTAATGTATTATTGCACAATGGTGAGCATTGTACACCAACGTGCACCAATGCTAAAGCAAAAGTAGTTAAAAGTATTAGATACAGCTGTATTCCAACCTAGTACCATCTGGTTCCAAAAAGAAATGTATCACTGCATTAACACCTGCTGGCATAGTCAGTTAAGTAGCAGGTGCATTCCACAGACTCAGTACTAACTGTCATACTTTAGCAAAGCTGCCACTGGAATAGTTACATGACATTCTCTTATGTAGTAGTCATTTTTAAGGTCTCCATTTGCCTGTCGTGCAATGCTGTGCAAACAAGATAAGCACAGCCAAGCCTTCTATTCATTCCTCCATTGCTCGTGATTGGCCTAAGCACTGCATTGCACAATGGCCAAAAAAATAATAAAATAAGAATAAAAAACTGACAGAGAAAACACAATTTGCACCCAAATGAAGAGGAGGTTGGATGTTAATGAAACAGAACCTGTGATGTGTGTGCTGCTTATTTGCATTTCCACCCTTGACAGATGTACATGTAACAATAAGTCTAACTTGACACACCCACCTGATGTAAGTGTTCACAGTTGCCAGACATACACTGAGGGAGTACCTGCACGATGTTTACATGTGCATCATGGAGCCAATTATTTGGGATTCAGCAATTCTAATGAGTTCAGACCTTATTTGCATCTTCACCATGCTGACAGCCCTGAATCTATATCAGAAGGCAACCGTGTAGCTAAGGAAACTGATGGGGAGCCAGACTGTTTATGTGTTGAACACAGAAGAGAGGATATTATTTGTGATATATCTGCACAGAGTACTGATTTTTAGATTATATGCCTGCATTTTGCATATGGTGACATGTAACTATAAATAGTCAGTTTAAAGTTTTTTATATTTATTTTGATTAGCACACAGTTTGCACTTTCATCCATCAGTATTACATACAAGTGTACTGCTCATTTGGGGTGGGGGAGCAAAGCTGCATTTGTGTTATTGCACAAAAAAAGATTTATGTTGCTATTGTAACTCTCCTTTTGTTGCATCCAACCTACTATCACAGGTTAAGGTCAGTTCTGTACAAATCTCACACATTTTACTTTTAATTCTGTCCATTCCGTGGCTGTATTTCAAAACTTTTGGAATTCATGGGGAGCACCAGCACAGAGTTTACATGCATCCTTTATAGCTTGTTGACTAGAGCCAACATGTTTCCTTGGTTGATTAGCATGCGATTTAGCTGCTTATGCAATAATTAGCATGCCACAGTGTTTACCTTGTTTGCGCAGGAGTGTGTACCACTACATGGCGCTTACTGAATTTAAAAGTTTCTGTGCCCATATGCACATTTCACAGTGAAGCACACATACTGGAAAACCACCGTGTAGGCTTTATTGAATCCCACAGATAATTCATACCTAAGTTTGTCAAATCCAAACCTGCACCATGGCTAACAAAGGAAACTATGAAATTAATGCTACAGCATGAAAAACCCTGGAAAGAGTGGCTCAAAAATATAACACAAAATACATTTCAACTTTTCCAGCAACTAAGAAATAGGAGAAAATACCAAATAAGACATGGCAAGGAAACCTATTACATCATCCTCCAAATTAAAAAATGCAAAATGAATGCTGCAAGGATAAATCTAAACCTTTTTAATATCTTAAAATCAGTCTTAGTGCTTTCATTCACCACCACTGAACTTAATCAGAAAAAGGTTAAAAGTAAACGAAGTCCCCTTATATAACCTTTTGAAAATTGTGCCAAAAACTTTAAAGTGACATACATCAAATAAACATACACAGACCCATCACTTTAAGACACAGACAATTCAGTGATGTAAAAATACAGCTATGAACTGAAATACATCTTATTTAAAATAAAGCTTAAAAAGTTGCAAAAATAATCACAATGCATTTATGAAATACAAGATGCTCTGATCTTTAAAGCAGGTTTCAAAGAAACCACATTGTTGATGCCAGGCAGGCTAGTGGCATTCAACAAAATTTGCCAAAAAAACTCTTTTTTCTAGGAGAGTTTCCCAGTCACCACCCATAGGTTGCAATTCCACTTTTACTGCGGTGGTGGTGCTGTGGTAGCATTGTCACCTCAAAGTAAGACGTTGGCCTGTTCGATTCTCAGCTAGAGCGTCTTCTGTGTAGAGACATGTGTGAATGGGAGTACCTTCGTTGAAGGTTGTGCGTCAGAGCTGGCAACTCGGTATGTAAAAATCTACTGCCAATCATTAGCGGACCGGAGTTCTGCTGTGTCGACTCCTAACCGGGAAAAGCCGAAAGACACAACAACAAGTACAGAGAAGGAAAATTTCTTGAAATCATCACATCTTATACTATGTCGAAAAAGGGCATTACACTGTTGAAACCTTTTTATAGCATAAGCATGTTGGTAAATACATGACTTAAGGGCACCAATGGTCTTTCCTATGTAGAAGGCAGGACAGGAGGAACAAAAGGCAATAAAAAACACCTCCTTGGTGTTGCAGTCATATCCGCCTTTAACAGTAATCAAATTCAGAAAGCCAGACACCTGAAAACTGTTCCCTCCAGGATGAACCTACATTGCCTACACGAACCACATTTCTTTATACCCCAATTCCTCATAAATTTATTTGAGTTCCTACTACTCCATTCAAACATTTTTTTTTTAATTCCAATTGTTGTTGTAAACAAATCTAGGGGTAGCCCTAAGCTTCAACAGGAGCCCTAAGCTCCCCAAAACTGTGGTCCAGTGGCTTTTTATAGCATCCTGAAGGAAATCTATCCCTCTACTGCATGGCAATATCAAAGCCTGAACATAGTCATTACCGACATAGGAGTTACTGGATCTCGACCATTGCTGTTGCCATCACCAAATCCCAGGATGGGATGGTATCTGGACGGTCAGTTTTCATAAACATACCTAGAAACCTCCTCAACCATGGATTCTGGATATCCCCACTCCTTAAACATATCAATCAGAATCTGAACTTCATACAAAAATTGGGAATCATCAGACACCAATTGGCTTATTCTGATAAGATGACCATTCACCAAGTTATGCTTTTGCCATATGTGGTGCTGACTATTGCAATATAGGTAAAAGTTAGAGAAGGTAGATTTTCTGAATATCGTAGATTTGTATTTTTGCTTAGGTGTGTTCTTATACAGCATAATGTCTAGGAAACTAATCCTATTTTCATTAGAATTACAAGTGAATTCCAAAAATTCTGTGGAATAGTTCAAAAAATGTATGAATTGAGACAATTGTTCCTCATTATCACCCCATAAAATAAAAATATCATCCAAATATCTCAGATATACTTTGAGATAAGATGAAAAAGGTGACTTGAACATAGCACCATATTTGCAAAAATGGTGGCAGACGCTGCCCCCATTGTTACCCCTGTGCTGTTTAAAAAATTCACTTTCAAAGAACACATAGTTATTGGATAATACAATTTCCATACATTGCAACAACAGTTGTGTGTCAACATTCCTCAAGTCAGTTTCCTTGACCATTGCATGATGAAACATCTCTAAGCCTTCATCATGAGGTATAACAGAGAACAAGACTTTAATGTCTATGGTAACCAGTATTGCATGTTCAAAAAACTATTACCCAAGATTACCTCCAAGAAATGCCAGGAGTCCCTTAACAAGTGGGATTTGTCAATCAAAGGATTCATGTCCACAAACGTGGCCAAGGGCTCAGTTTTTGACCCACCAGAAGCCCTGATAGGTCTCAAAGGTGGGTTTTCCACACATTTGTGGACCTTGGGGATACCAAAAATTCCAGGGATACGAGGATGTTTAACCATAAAGAAGTCTCTGAGGTCAAGAAGAAGATCAAAAGTCAAGAAAATGTCTTCTATAAAATAATCAATAGCGTGATAGGCAATGTTGATCTTGTTATGTGAGGCTTCTACGAAGAATCTTCCATTGTGTAAATAATCAAGCATTTTGGAAGTGTAAAGACACTTGTCCATAATAACCACACCACCGCCCTTGTCTTGATTTATGATATAAACATTTTTATCCTTGACAAGGGCCGTCAAGATATTCCTCTCAGCCAAAGTTAAATTGTGGAATATGGGTTTGTTGTTCTTTTGCCTCCATTCCCTTACACTTCAGTCACAAAAGCTACTCAAATAAATTAATACCAGGAACCAAAGGAGGGTTATAAGTACTGGCCCTTTTTAGGTTTGATGAAATGTCATCAATAGAAGGTGGAAGGATACACCTGAGGCTAAGCTTCCTAGTGAAAAGTATGAGTTCTGTAATAACATCCACCACACTAAATTGCCTTAAAGGCACAAATTTAAAGCCTTTTTGCAACATGGAACCTAGGGCATCTGTGACAGTGAAGGCAGAATATTTGAATAGTTGAATATTTTACAACCCCCAAAGGTGAAAATAGAAACAGTACTTGGTACATTGTTAAGGGAATTGTCCAAACATGTCATTTCCAATATTTCTGATTGTGTTGCCTTCTGTTCTGAAAATCCTGGTTGGAAGGGTTATTCCTGGATCCACCCTGGTAGTTATTTCCACCTCTTTCCCTTCTTTCCTTTATTCTTTTAGACATTCTTGGACCACTAGAATGGTCATTGTGGTTGTTAGGGTTAGTGAAAATATCTTGTCCAGCCTGTTCAGGTACCGGGCTAGCACGTTCCTGCGAAACTGCAGCACCGAGGGGTTTGGAAAAACCCTCTTATTCTTGTAGTCACCAATGTCCCTGGTAATTTTCTTTTGCTTCCTCCGAAAGGCACTGCACTCATAGCCATGTGCCTTACGTAAAACCTCCCGAAACTCATGACAGCGAGGAGGAAACAGCAGATCTTTCTTGATGTCAGAGTCGAGCTTCCGAAGTTCCTCTTCATATCCTGATAGGCGTTGTATATTATCCTTAACTATAAGGTTCATAAATTCAATTCCTATAAGGTCAAAAAAAAAATCAAACACTTCCATGTGAAACACTGAACTGCTATTCACACAGTTTGGATATTAAAAAATACATAATCCTTTCAGGACCCATTTGTTAGCAATACGATAATGCAGGAAAGAAGTGTTCACCTGCAAAGCTTTGAACTTAAACAGCATTTTTTCAAGCTGTTTTATTTTAAAGTCCTCCAAATTAAACATCTAAACAACCCAAAACTCTTCTGGACTTCCATAAACAGTTTTACATCCAGGCCAAACAGCCAGCCCCACTCATACATCCAGCACCACTACTGATTCAATTCCCACACAGTTTAACAACTATTTTATACCGACAGTATTTTCCTTTACAAACATTAATATATCAACTACTGTCTCAGTACCTGCAGCTTTTGATGAACATCCTTAGCTATTTGACTTCAGCTGAGTATCTAAACCAACCACTCTACTTGTTGACCATCTCCTCGTGAACTACTTAAGAATGGCTATAGATGCAGTTGCTTTTCCAGTCTCAATATTGATAAATAGATGTAAATCAGAAAATATGTTCCTTTCATCTGGAAAAAAAAAACTTTTATTATACCTTTACACAAATGTGGCACATCTACAAAGTTTAATGACTACAGGCCCACTCTATTTCTCTCCTCCTATCAAAAATACTTGAAAATGTATTCATACTCAGCTTCTACATAACCTAAATTCAAATGATATGCTCTCTGAAACACAGAATAGTTTCAGACCCCACCACAGCACAAACACCACCCTCCTTCACTTCACTAGCACTATAAACCTGGATATGAACAATGGTAACCTAGAATCAACTGTGCTCCTAGAATTATCCAAGGTGTTTGATGCTTTTTTACTCACGGAACTCTCTTCTATAGGTCTCTCTCTCAATCCTCCCATACCATATCTCTGGAAGGCAATAAGTAGTCCAATGGCAACAGGACCATTCTCCCAATTGTCAAAGGTGTCCCCTCAGTAGGCTAAACCAGGACCCCTTCTCTTTATTATTTTTATAAACAAGCTCTACTCTGCCATAGACCAAGCAAGTCTTGTACAATATGCAGGTGACCTGACTTTAATATGTACGGCCTTCACAATATCCAGACCCCAAGAAATCACTCAAATGTTCTTATCTTCATTCAAAACCTGGCTGAAATTTTCAAACCTGCTCCTTAATCCCAATAAAATAAAACTGATGCTGTTTATCCCAAAGCATTATATAAATTAAATGCAATCTTCCTTAGTTACATCTGTAAATAATGATACAATTGAGGTAGTACCACTTACTGAATTACTGGGTATTTTAATAAATGACAATCTTAAATTTAATCAACATACTCTTCAAACAATTAAAAAACTTGACTCCCTTTACAGATAAAAGCAATACCTTACAGAGAGGATGGCCTAATGGTTAAGGTGTTTGCCTTACAAACACAAGGTGCAGGGTTTGAGTCTCACAAGGGATAATTGGCTAGGCTTAGAATGGCTCGCAAGGGCTGTTAGCTTAGTACTAATCTATGAACCTATGACCCACTAAGAAAAAAAAAACATAGCCTCAGCTTACAGCTTCCAACCCTCTTATGTGCCTCACCTGTCCTTACAAACCTAAGCTCTACACTAAAATCCAAACTAACCATTTGTTACAAGAAAGTAGCTAAATTTGCTACTAACACTGCACACTGAACTCACCACTGCCAAGTCTTAAAACAGATAAACTGGCTACAGCTTAACAACTACCTAGCATACTCTCAGCTAGTTATGGCATACAAACTTGCATATTATCTGAAAGATACCCTGCATTAAAAAAATATACTATTGCCTACACCCCCACAAAGGACCTATATTCTTGTGATAAATTTCCACTAAGCACTAATAAAGCAAATAATTCATCAGAGGGCTCCTTATACTCCCATTACATCTCCAAATTCTGGAACATCATTCTTACAAAAGTAAAAAAGACAAACTCCCAGGATATAAAAACAGCTCAAACAATACCACAACTAGTCCTGGTCATGTCCACGTTCATCAACAGGTTGAGCCCTCTAGTGAAAACAAATTTCTTACTACTTATCACTACATTTTTTACCCTCCTGCCCTTGAATCAATATACCCCTGTGTCTCCCCCATTAAACATCACTTCTCACTGTTATGTTTTTTTCTAATTGCCCTCATTCACCACTCTACTCTCTCAAATGCATTCCCTTTATACCTAAGCTATAAACCATCCAGATACACCAATTTGGAATAGGCAGCCTAGGCAGAACTAATCCAATACCTTGTTCTCTCACTCAAATACTATTACCTCTATCCTCCTGTATAATATTACTAATATCGCCTCTCCTACATAATTTTATAACTTCATTATATTTCTGGAATTCTTTACAAGCCTATGCAATACTAAAATCTCCCCTACTTCATTATTTTATAATTTACTTCATTGTATCTCTTGAGCTCTTTACAAACTTTTCTGTACTGAAATGTAAGAACACCAAACCTCTTTATAATGATTTTCTTCTACAGTATATATCCATTTACTTCCTGCAAGATTTTAGAGCTACCAGAACTGTACTGACTTGTAAGTGTTGATGTAAATACTTCACTGTATATACCGGTCTTGTAATGGTTTGATTTTTTTCTGGGAAATGTAAATATTTTTACTGGCTACAGTAATTTATTGCAGCATGTTGCTGTCAGATGCATATAGTGCAAACCACAAAACTCCACAGACACACAAATGTACATGTGCACAGGAAAAACATACACAGATATATGCACACAAAAGTCTACACTAATTTCAATCAGTTTTTGAGTATGACACCTAAGATGTATGACTATGATCAAAACAATGAATAAATACATAAGCAATAGCTACATTATATTTCATCTCACTGTTGTCATAGGAATACAGTGCAACTCATTGTAACTCTCAAACAGAAGATCATAGAAAGACACACACAGACACACACATGCGCACACACACACACACACACACACACACACACACACACACACACACACACACAATATGCCTACCAAATATAGCCACTTTACTGTTTGTCTGCATCTCTGAAGTTGGACTGTGATATGATTAAATGAGTGTGCAGTGTTTCAAGTAATATTGACTGCTCTCTGTACTCATCTCTTTAGCCTCTCCCCACACAACAGTTTATTAAACAAGGCACAAGCATACACCACATGATAGCTTTCAACCTCTTGCCTCAAGAATCAGAGACAAAATTAGAAATAATCAGGGACAAATACCCTAAATCAGAGACATTTTTTTAAAAGTATTATTATGGTGACCAAATATGAGAATGTGAATTGATGTGCATTTCCTGAAGTATATATTTTTCACAATATTTATTAAGCATGAGCCACCATCTTTTCTCCAAAAATCAACAGTTTTACAAGGGATTAGTAGGGTGAGAGCAAAATTCTGAACCCTAATCAGGGACCGTTGATAGATATACAACAAATTGTTTTAGGAAAAAAGTCCAATTCAAACTTTAAAACATATTCCTGATTTTGTTTAGCACCACCTGCTTCACTTATGTTGCCCACGTCCCACTTCAGGATAAACTGCAGAGCCTAATTTTGTCTCCCACAGCAAATGGTTTAGTTTGTATCACTATTTTTTTGTAATAGCAACGTTTGCAATACCACCCTTACTTTTGCTTCCTTTGGGTCTGTTTTAAACCCAAATATGTCCTGATCGAGTGTACCTACCACTTTCTCTCATTGCAAGCAAGATTGGTTTCTTTGACCCTCCCCCAGCCCTCCTGACCAAGACATGCTGCCAATTAGAACCTCAAACAAACTAAACTTTGGTCCTGAGCAAAGTTCTTTAAAGTAAAGTGTATGTGTTATTTGCCAAGTTTTAACTGCTAATAATACCTCTTTAACAGTACCTCTTACAGTAGCGTGCACACGATCGAGCCATCACTGAATTTACCTTCTCCCCCTTAAACTCTCCACCCTTCCATACTTCTTACCCTATTATTCAGCTGTCCCTGCTATAAAATACAGTTCAGGCAGGGTAGTTAATGCAGTATTTGTGTTACTTACCTTGGGGATCCACAGCTCAGAGGGGTTTTAAGCCCCGCTCTGTTCATTTGTGCTATGCACGGGCTCACTTTGCGGCCCACCCTGCTCCCAAATCTCACCCACCCCCACTGTGTCTACATTTATTTTTATCTCTAACCCCTCCCAATAACCAGCAAATCAATCAGAACACTACTAGGAACTTCTCTCCTCTACCGCCCACAGCACCCCACCCACTTCCTATCTAACTGCTCACCTGACACAATCATGCTACTACCTAACATGCTGACACTCCTTACTTGCACTCTCCTTGCACACCTTACATCCTACCAGGACACCATAATAGGCACACCTAACAACTTTCACTGCACCCTTACTCTCACTTCTTTCATCACCCACCTACTTATTACACTTGTCATACCAGCACAATCTCCATCCCAGTGCACCCACCACACTGTCAGTCAGCTGTTACATACAAACAAAAAATATCCCTAAAATGTGACAAGTTAGTTATCAGATTTATAAAACTTATGTATATTGCCCTATCCAAATTAACCCTTAGTGGTGACATCCACCCTAACCCTGGTCCTACCATCACCAACTCCACACCTAACAGCCTGCCTAATAGCTGCTTCATCTCACAAATAGCATCCAACAGAAAGCCATCTGACCTCCTCCTCATGAGTCTAAATATCAAAAGTACAAACAAATGACCTCCATACCAAAATAGCTTTATACTCTTCTGATATTTTCATCCTGACTGAAACTTGGCTCAAACTCCACATTAAAAGTGAGGAAATACTCCCAACAGGTTATAACATAGGTTGCGTAGATAGGCTATGTAAGAAGGGGCTGGTGTGGCTCTAATGTTTAAACAGCACCTCAACATCCAGATCCTTAACACATCAGCCCCACAATGGGAAATGAAGAAATCCTATATGCGAACCTCAAACTAAACCCAAATAAAACAAAGAATTAATATCATAGGATGCTACTTCCCACCTGGCCATAACATCTCACTCCTGGAAAACCTCCTGACTGAGCAAACCATTCCTTTCCCATGAAACCATAATTCTACATGATTTTAATATCGACTGGCTATCTTGTAGTAACAAGCATCCAGCACACCACCTTAACCTTCATGGTTTCTCTGCACTAATACAGTCACCTACCTGGATAAATAAAAACTCTAACAAACATAGTACTCTTGACTGGATATTAGTCAATAAAGCCCCTCAGTCATACTTAGCTGGCTGTCTATCAGACAGCCTCAGTGACTCCACTCCAACATTCCTTCTGAGACACCACCTAAATAGTGCTAAACCCATCATCTATAGATAAATCCGAAACAAGATAAACTTTAACCCTCTCTCCTTTATCTCATCCCTTAAAAATTGTAATTGGGCACCACTAAAGTCCCTCAGTCTGGATGAAGCTGTTCAGTTCTTCATCAGCACCTTCCTAAACATCCTAAACACACATGCCCCCATAAGAAATGCCAAAGTCAAAACACAGTACTCCCCTTGGCTACAAAAAGGCACCAGGACACTAATAATAAAAGTCAGAGACAGGGCTTGGGATCACTGGCACTTAACAAAACCCCCCTCCTCTAGACAGTCATTCCTAGAATTGCACAATAAGGTCAAAAAGCAAATAAAGGAAGATAAAACCCAATATTATCAGTCTGCCCTAAACTCCTCCGAACACAACCCTAAGCAGTTTTGGTGTACAATAAACTCCATTCTCCACCCAGGTAAAGCTGGACCCCCCCCCCCCCACCTACCACTCTCCCCTTCTCCAGCAGTATTGCTGCCTCATTCAATAAACACTTTACTGAAACTATTCTGTCCTTGGCTAAACAACACAGCACCCTAGCCACCCTCTCCACATCAAAACCAAATACTCTGCCCACAGTCTTTTCTTTCTCACCAGTACCTACCTCCAACATAAAAGAACTTCTAGTAAAACTTGAGCCTATAAATCTAGCAGCTGACAATCTCCCCTGTGAATACTTAAAAATAGCAACTGAAGCCCAAGCTTATCCAGTCTCTATATTAATTAACCAGTCCTTATCAGCAAGCTATGTCCCCACACTTTGGAAAATATCACACATCATTCCCCTCCATAAAGGTGACTCCTCCACTGAACTCTCCAGTTACTGGCCTATAGCCATCCTCTCTCCACTTTCCAAGATACTTGAGAAATGCATCCATTCTCAAGTCTTAGACTGACTCCTAGCTAATAACCTCCTCTCCAGCACCCAGCATGGCTTCAGGCCATACCACAGCACAACTACTGCCTTGCTCTCTTTCACTAACACTAGTTTCATCATACAAACAATGGCCTGTTCCTGTATTCCTGGATTTTTTCAAGGCTATTGACATGGTCTCACACATACTACTAACCTCTCTTCTCATGAACCTATCCTTTTCTCAATCAGCTACTGATTGTTGCCAATCAGTTGTTTGGCATAATGACCTATCGCCTCAACTTCATGTAACTCTCAGTGTTCCCCAAGGCTCCATCCTTGCTCTCCTACTATTCTCACTCTTCACCAATGACCTATTCACAGCCATCAAACATGCTTCTCTTATACAGTATGCAGATGACTCCACCCTCATATGCTCAGCCCCAACTATACCTGTACTTTGTAAGATCACACAGGAAGCCTTTTCCTCTGTAGAAATCTGGCTAGCTAATGCCCAGTTACTACTCAACCTGAGCAAGGCAAAACTCCTCATCTTCCAACCCACAAAATCTAACCCAACTATCTCCCATTTTAATATACTAGCTAATGACAATACCGTCATCTCCCCATCAGAACACACCAAGCTACTTGGTGTTGAGATTGATAACAATCTCAGATTTGACACTCACATTTCTCTCACCATAAAAAAAGTTCACAAAAAACTAGGGGCATTGTATAGAAACAAACAATTCCTCACCAAGACAGCCAGAATTTCTGTTGCCAATTACCACCTAATTTCCACTTTACTCTAAGTCTCCCCTATACTTACCTACCTTAGGCAAACAGACCTAAACAAGCTCGAGGCTTGCTACAACAACATTGCTAAGTTTGCCACCGGTGTACCTTATCGCAGCCACCACTGTATCTCACTTAGAGAACTTGACTGGCTTGAACTCCCTCAACTTCTAAGACTTCACCTGAATTTACTCCCTCTTGCCCACAAGTTAGTAAACTATCCTCTTAAAGTTCCATCCCTTCAAAACCTTCTCCAGCCCTACTGCACTACTAGACCACTACACTCCAGCAACAAAAAATCACCTTCTAGTAAGCAAAGCCAAGAACTCAGCTGGAAAAGCTCTATTCTCCTGCATAATATTCAGATTATGGAACACTCTTCCCCCCTCTATAACCACACTACCTTCTTGCAATCTCTTCAAGGCTGCACTAAAATTCACTTAAAAAGTCACTGGTTATGTCCATGCACCAGTCCTGACTAGTGGCCCACCTTTTTACCTCCCCTTCCTCTCTCCTCCCCTAGCCACCCTGCCTCTTGCCATCAGATCATTGCATTCCTTCCTCTGCAGGCTCTGGCTTTCCCTGTACCCCCTACTCACTCAATCTCTCAGACCCTCTTATAACATTCTTAACTACCTCACTTCATCTCAACTCCAAATACACCTCCAGTTGACTTACACCTACCTTCTTCTCACTACCATGTCTACTACTTACTTAGTCTCCCATGTTACTCCTCTATCTCCCCCTTCCATCCCTCTTAGCCCTTCTATCTTGTTCCACCTTCTAGTGGAACATCTGCTTTGTATCTGTTTCAGTTTATAGCAGTATTTATATACAAGTCATGGGTTTGTGAGTTTATAACAGTATCTGTTTGAGCTTAGTACTATCTGTATATACATTCTACCTTTATTTTTAGTCTCTAGCTAGATATTGGTATAACCTGGTCATTACTATGTTTCATAGGTTTGCTATCAAAATTGCAAAAGAGAAAACAATTTCCGTTCGCAATTTCAAAGTAAACCACTGAAAATGGAATCATGAATGCATTACAATGTCGAATCAGTTGATCGAAGCAGCAGATTCAACATTGTTTTCGAAAACATCACGCAATATCTGTATAGAAGCTCATGTAAATGAAACTCGCCCCCACACCCCCTGCTAACAATATATTCCAACTCTGAGATCGCACTACAGTGGAGACATGGATGAATTTCCAAACCTCATTGTACCGTGGTCTCTGTACAGTTTGTTAAACACTTAAAGCAGAATGCACTATTACATTCACATAAGTGTGGTTGACATTGCAATATCTTCAGCATTTTGTGAATGACAGTCTGACATCCGCAATAACTGCCGTCTGATTGTCATTCGCAAAAATGATAGTAAACCATTTCGTATTGTATCTATAACTAATGTTTGGTATTGCATGTGTTATTTGTTATTGTATGTATAATCAATTGTTCTTCATGCTCATTTATTGTTCTGTGGAGCTTTTCTCCCCTGGACCTCCGCTGAAAAAGAACCTGTGT
>NC_056737.1:1623320268-1623330255 GCF_019279795.1 Protopterus annectens
CACAAAACCTTAAGAAACTCCTGAAGTCTGGATGAATAGGGACGTAATGATAAGCATCTTTTAAATCTAATGTTACCAGGAAACTTAATTGATAAAGAAGAGGTAAGAGGTTGTGAAGTGACAGTATTTTGAATTTCAGCACCACCACAAATTGGTTTGGGAAAGAAACACCCAGAAATGGTCTTCAAGTATTTTCTTTCTTTGGCACCTAAACATCCTTGAAGAAGATCTTTCCCCAAACTAGGGAGGAAGAACCGGGTCTTTTGCCCAATGACATAACATAATGTTGAAAGATGGGGGAAACAGAGCAGTCTGGTCTGGTGGATGAGTAATTACCCCCTGGAAAAGAACAATGTCCTCCCACTGCAGTCTGTAACCTTGATGAATGATCTACAGAACCCATTTATCTAAATTGGTTCCCAAAGAGAGAAGTGGAGCTTCAGACTTTCTGAAAAGGATGGGGAACACCCAGGGTGGGAGGGGTACATGATCCCAAAAATAGCCATTCTGACTTGCTGAACTGTTCTTGGGCTGAGGAGTTCCTGTATTATTTTTGGAAGCCCTTGCCATTTCTTTTCAAATGTCTGTTTACCAGTATTTTGCTGAGAGTGTTTATTTTGTTTCTTGCCAGACTTAGTTGAGAGCTTAGAGAATCCCTTAGAAAATTTGGAAAAGAGGGAATGAAAGTCTTAGAGTTTCCTTGTATCAACTTACCTCTCTAATCACACTTTGATAACCTCAGGAGTAGAGGGACCAAAAACTACATCTCTATCCAAATAACATTTGAAAATGTCATTTTTCACATCACCAAGGAAGTTCTGAGAACACAGCGAGACAAACATGCTCAAAACAGTACTAGTGGCCATAGCTCTGGAAGAAATATCAACAGAGTCATGCACATACTTTAAACAATGAGTTGTGACCTATAGAATGGAATAAACTAAACCATTTAAAGCAGATTTTTCTGACAAGAAGAACCGTTAGGGAAATCATTCCTCATACTTTCACAATTACTTAGAAATAACTTTAATGCATGAGCCTGCCAATTAAAAATTCTGAAAATCACAGTTGCCGAAACATAACACTTTTTCCTATACTTATCAATTACTTTTCCATCCTTATCAGGTGTAGGATTGGAATTAACTAAATATTTATCAGCTGTAGGATTAACTGAAGCTACAGCAGCTTGGTCAGGTTTGGGATGAGTACACAGATATTTAAAAGATTGATGAAATTTATACAATCTGCCATTTTAGGTACAGCAGGATAACTATTAGGAAAATTACAGGCAGTGACACACATATCCTCCAATGCTGAAAGTGCTGGAGGAATGGGTGAAAGCTCTGGAAATTCCATTTGTAACAGCCCATAGCATTTTTGAGGGAATGAGAAACCTTGGTGTTCTCCCAGTGAAAACACTGGCACATTGTGGAAATAGTCCCAGAGAAAGAGAAATCCTCACAGGGAAAATCAGATATACTGCTCTCCTCTGAATCTGAAATCTGAGGAGAAAACCCTGCATCTATCCCTTCATCTTCCTGTCCAGATTCAGAATCTTGAATATCTTCAGAAAAAGGTATCCCTTTTTTCTTTTACCAAAAATCACTTTATAAGAAGGATAAATAGTCTTTATTTGACTCTGAGCCAAACCTGTAAAATACTATCAAGAGAAAATTGTGGAAGAGTAGATACACGCTTAGTTTTCTGTTGCTTTTTGACAAGAAAAATGGAGACAACAGCACTGTTAATAGCAAAAGCACCTTCCCCAGGAATAGACAAAACATTCTGACTTAACATGGAAGACTCCTCTTTTCTCTCTACCAGAAATTACAACAGTTCTCCCTTGTCCACTTAGGGGATCCCAACTGCTGCAGAGGACATGGCTACACCCTGGCCCACAATGTCTGTAGGTGTTACACCAGGGGGGTCCAGGATAAAAGATGAACATTCTGAGGAAACCGCTTTGGTACACCAGAGAAACCCACCTACAACTAAAGCAAACTGTTAGCCTGCTGGGGTGGTAAAAGTTATTTGTTTAACTTTTTACTTGTGTGGCTGGAAGAAGGAGCAACCATGGGATTGTTAGTTTGTTTCTTGGTCAAGTCAAAATGATGCCTCTTTCCCTGGAAAAATAAGCAGAAGTCAGTACAAATTTAAACTGCCATCAGGGTTGCCAAATACTTAAAAAAATAGCCCCAAAACAGCCCAATATATGTCATATCCCCAAGAGTAAGTAAGTAAGAACAGAATGCCATAAATCAGCTATAGTTAAAGTCATAATAAATGTTATTGTAACAAGAGAATGCACATGCTGACAATGTGATAAAACTAATTGTAAAATATATCATGAATTACTAACAATTAATCTTAATTACCTGATACTTATCTGTAACTGCAAAATATTCATCAGTAGAACATCATCATCATGATCACCAGTCGAATAAATGATCAGATTGAATGCACTCAGCATTGCTGTTGCTGGGATAAATCCATTGCAACAGTTCCCCTTGCACTTCACGTAGCTTCAAATGCATAACAAAGCTTCAAGCATGCCTTGCTGCATTCTGTTTCCCAGTTTCATATTAATCAGATTCATTTCAGAGAAAGTTCTTTCTACAGCTGCATTACTAAAAGGCATCGTCAACACACTCAAGGAAAAATGTCCCAGCTGTAGAAAGTCAAAATCCTCTGAAGCATTCAATGATTTGCTACAGTTATCCAAAACTGCTCAACATCATTATCGCTGAAGTTTGGCTATGAAATTGTGCTGATTCCCATCCACTGCTGCTCCAGATCTCCCAAATTCCCTTTGCAAAAAGGTAAAAATGAGAACTTTGATGGGTTTGATTTCTGTGCTCCAAGGACAACAGAAGGCAAGAGATCAGTGAACGATAATCTCGGACGCAGTTCCCTTAGGAGTTCAAACAAAAAATCATGACAGCTCTGTTTTATTTGCTCTGCCGAAGAGTGCGCAATGCTAGACTCATGCAACAGTAAGCAGAATTCAATGCCATAGTTAGTAGGTGCTAGGGGTAGATGGTTAGACTTGTTTTCCAGATCAAAAGACAATGTTGCTCTCCACGATGTAAATGTGGTTGGTCTTAAAATTTGTTGAATCATATTTTGATATAAATTTAACAGTGCAGTCAGCAACTTTACAGGACTCGCTTTGTCTAACTGGAATAATATGTTCACTCTGTTCAGGTCCTGTAATATGGGCGACAATAACAGCTTCTAGATTCTCTAGTGAACTGAACATCTGATACAGTAGATTAGCCATGTAGTCATGCAGCTGGTCTTTGGCTATCTGAAAATGAAGCTTCAGTTCATCATATTGATCAAGGACCTGCTGAATGCAGGAGGCGATAGACAGTGAATGAGTGTGTGACAACCTCAAAATCTTAAGTGGTTCTTCGCCAACATTAATGCATTCAAATTGCTTATATTTCAGCTGCCGAATGGTACTGTGGGCAAACCAGTTATAGTTCTTGAATATCATGAATTCAGGGATTTTTTTTTGGTATCACATGATCATGAGATGAACTTAGTTTTATTGAATGACATATACACTGTGCGTACAATATCTGGGCAAACTTCGAGAAACAGTGTTATGACTGAATTATTTCTTCCACACATAGTATTACAGCCATCAGTTGCTCAGCTCAAGCATTTATTAACTGGTAGTTTGACTCAAGAAACTTGATAATTGTACTGAATATTCCTTCTACTGTTCCAAATTCAAGAGATATTATTCCAAGAAATGTTGTGATAATAGAGCCTAGTAAAGACTATAGTATTGCACTATCACATAGACCTGTTTTTCCAGGCCAATATCAGTGTTTTTATCGATTATTAAGAAGTAGGCCATCTCCTTACTGTCTAACTGGACTAAGTCCAAGATTAAGTCTTCATGCATTGCTGGGCTGAGAACATTCTTGAGTGAGGAACATTTTGTTTGGTGGAAGGATATGTCTTTATTGAAAATGTCTTTAACAATCTCTTCTATGTGATCTACTGTTGCAATTCTGGAGTGGCACGCAACATATGCTGCTAACTTTAACTCGGCTACCTTGACAGTGCTGTCTACAGGTTACACATGACAGCCAATATCATGTAAAGTCCATGCATGTGAAAATAGTGTGGCATTCCATTTATGTTTTCTCATTCCAGCATGATTCACTAAACTGGCATGATGGGCATGAATGTGACATCCACAATACAGACAGAAAACAATAGTATTACCAAGCACATTGCAAATCCAATCCTTTAATGTGGCATCTTTTTCCCAGATTTTGCTGTATTGCTTCTTATGCTGTGACCCCTTACCCACAACTATGGCTGAAAGCGGAGCACTTTGCTCTTGAAAAGGCAGGCCCATTGCAGACCTTTGGCTTTCAATACTTTTTCCAATGGTTTTAAATATACAGATGACAGTTAGTTTTTCAGTTTCTAATAAAACACTGTGGAAGTTATCAAAGCATAAAGGTGTAGCTTCTTGATGTCAGATTCAGAATGGTTTGCACTTGGACTTAAATCAAAGTTTACAGCCTAAAACAAAACACAAATGCAATTTATTACATTGCTTACCCAGACAGCCATGAAATTACTTTTTTAATCACGTGCAGTCTTTTGTTACAATGGGCTTTATTATGATTTTAATTATAGCTGTTTTATGGCCTTTTGTTCTTATTTACTCTTGGGGATATAAAGAAATACTGTGTTCCACACAATATAGATTGCCCTGCACCATAAATAAATTACCGACTATAAAAGTAGCAGAAAGTTTATATCAAGTTTCTTATAGAAATGGCTCTTCGCAGTCTGTAGGATACCTAGTATAGTAACAGGGCTATGAGTTGGTCAATATAGGATATGCTGTTTAGACATTTTATCCTTTCAGTAAGGTACCTCTGTTGGCATTCCAGCTGTTCCATGTATCTGGACAGATACATGCCAAAGTTGGCATTATATTCAATGACTGGCCTAATGAGGGCAGTGTAAAGGGGGGCAATGGTATCCCTATATATATATATAATATATATATATATATATATAGACAGTCCCTATGTTTATAAGCTTTATAGTATAGGAGTTTTTACAATAGACACATGTTGGTCAAAAGTGAGGTCACTGTCCATATAAGTTTCTTAGGGATCCACACTGAAAGGGCCTGTTACACTTAAGTTTTTTAATACATGTCCATAGTAAATAATACTGAAAAAGATTAATTCATGAAAAGAATGTTTTGAAGTCATTATGTGAGTCATCTTGTGAGCTTCTTTGTTGAAATTATTAGTAACTTGCTCACAGTTGTTCCACATTATGAAAGGCAACCTTCCACTGAATGCACTACCAAAAGGAGTAAGTGTACCATTTTAATTTTTTTCAAATACCACTTCACCTATGGAGTTATGTTGTACAAAGGAAGCATAAGTTTAAGACATTTCAGGCCAGACGTGTGAGGCTCACAGTAAAATTCTGAGCCAGAAGTTGAGTAGTTAAAAGCACTACTGATCCACACCTCTCAACCTCTTAGAACAAAAAATTTGGATAAAACCTCAAACAATGGGGAGACAAATGTGCAAAAATAAGGACAATTTCTACATATTGCTCTTACAAACTTAGAAAGGTAGCAGAACAAGTTTTGCATTAGCATGAATTTTCTGAATTACATGAAGACTGAAACTCAAATATCTGCCATTATCTTCTGACTTCAATCTTCAATGATTTTCCAAAAAAACACAGTTTTATGAGAAACAGATGAAAAATATGAAGCAAAAATCTGGACATTCTGTAAAAATCTGTAGAGTTGAGAGGTAAACTACCATAGTGGGCTCAGTCCATCTGCCTACACAGCCTTATGTAAACTTTAAGGCAGCTGAGCGCACACCGTATGCAGTTTCTTTCAAGGCTGGGCCTATGCTGGGCATGGCCTGGCCTGCAGGGCAGATAAAGACAACAACTTAACTACCAACTGCACTCTGTACCTGCTCAGCAAGTACTTTAAAGCGAAACATGAACATTTACTTTACTACTACTTTACTTTCTAAATTTGTGAAGTTCAAATGCAAATGTTAGCTTATCTCAATAAATTAAGTCACCACCACCACCATGCCAGGGAATCATCAATGGGAATGACTCATCATCAGTACTTCAGGCTAGAGTTCAACAGAGTACTTCTACTTAGTTAAACTAAAGGGTAAACGCAAATTAAGTTTGAAGAAAAATCTCTTATCGCACTATCACCAGACCAGACTCACTCACTCACCACCACCATGCCAGGCAGTCATTCATTTTCTTTTTATCTTCAAAGACATTAATTAAATGATCAGAGAGTTGAAGTAAAAAGTTCAACAACTTTACAGGAAGTTGGTCCTGGACAGGAGTTAAAGAAGTTCATCATACAACGACACCCCATTAATATTCCAAAACATGCACACTGATTGGTCAGCGTGCACATTGTAAATCAGAGTTATAGTAATGAAAAAAGGTCCAGTCGACGGTCTTTTTCCATTAGTATAACTCTTTTTTTTTTTTTTTTTTACAGCAACGGAGAATGCAGGATCTCCGTTGCTTTTTACAACCTGTTTCGCTATGTTTCGCTATGTTAAACAAGTTTAACGCAGTGAGACAGCTTTAAAAAAAGTAACGGAGAGCTTCCTATCTCCGTTGCTTATTTCAAAACTGTCTCGCTATGTTAAATGGGTTTAACATAGCGAGACAGCTTTAAAAAAAAAGCAAGAGAGATTCTTTGTTGCTTTTTTTAAAGCTGACTCACTATGTTAAACTCCTTTAACCTAGCGAGACAGTTTGTAAAAAGCAACGGAGATCTTGCTTTCTCCATTGCTTTTGCCCACAGCTCTGATATACTGTGTAAGCATACGCATGCACAGTACATCAGAACTGCAGCAGAATACCAGACAGCTGCAGAAGGGCAGCAAGGAGGCATTATACAATGTCATTATTTAAGAAAAGTAATTTTTTTTCTTAAATAATGTCATTGTATAATAGCAATAACCCACTTCTGGGTGTGGGTAATGCTGGATTTACCCACGGTTGTCTTTGTTTGGCCACTCGGGCTTCGCCCTCGTGATCAAACCACACCCACCGTGGGTAAATCCAGCATTACCCACACCCAGGCGTGGGTTATTGCT
Organism: Protopterus annectens; assembly: GCF_019279795.1. NCBI lineage: Eukaryota > Metazoa > Chordata > Ceratodontiformes > Protopteridae > Protopterus > Protopterus annectens. The sequence goes on from NC_056737.1 coordinate 1,623,327,423, forward strand.
ATATTAACTTACAATGAGTTTTGTTCAGCCTACTCCTGTTGCATCTGTCAGATTCTTCTGCAAAAACATCTAGTCTGCGGTTCTGCGCACCTGCCTGTGCTGCTGTGCTGCACAAAAAAATGAAGAAATGCAACTTAAACTTACAGGAGGTGGGCCCCGGCAGGAGATGAAAGTTCAGTCAGTGCTCCACCATGCTTGCTCCATCTTGCACACTTACTCTTCGATCGTCTGTCATCTCTCTGTATGCAGGCAGTGTGCAGCATAATGGCACATGACGACTTACTCAGCCAAACAGAAAGCCACCATGGCACCATTTGACTTTTGCCTTTCTGCCTGGCTCTGCCTCCAGTAAGATTTAGCATATTAGCCCCAAAAAACTGCACACCCCCAACAGTTTCCATCCCAAAAACCTGCAACTCGCAGCTGCTCCAAATTTCCACAGGCAACTGCCAAAACCAGCTCAGCTGGGTGGGAAAACCATGGACCTGGCAAACCTGACTGCAGTTATTGTATTCTGGCACCCACACAGACAGTTAGAAGTGGGCTTGGTCTGTGTGATTTACATGCCGAATTTGGACCTAGAATACAATAACTCCTTTAAACTTATTAAAAGTCACTTTTTCTGACAAAAAGACAGAAAAATCACTTCAATATAATTGACCAGCCACAAAAAGTAAAATAAACACAGTTTCTCCACAAAAAAAAAAAAAAAAGATTTTCCACTACTTTTAAACTGAAAGGAAAAGGTGTGCACTGGTTTAAAAGTACAGTTAAGTCTGTTGAAACACACATTTCCTAATAAATAAATAAATAAATACATAGTAATAATAAACTTAAAATTTGAAAGTTTTTATTTTTTTCCCCAAAGGCAACTTAACTGCCCAACAAAAAAGCAGAACCAGCTGACTGTCGCATCATCCTTAAGCAGCTCAGCTGGAGCTGCCTAATTGTTTGAGCTAGTGGTTTGAAACTCTGGCAGGATATATATAACCCATACAGCTAAAGCTACTGCAACAGCGATTAATATGATGAGCATCAATAGTTTTTGGATCAACATGAACATCAACAGGTTTTTTGCATCAACGTGCATTTTTTTAAACAATAAGAAGTACAAAACTCTAATGTTTGACATTATTGACTGAGTTTAACCCCCCCGCAATTTACCTTAAAAATCAAACAAGTTGTAAAGGACTAGCAAACTAAGTGCCCAAGTTAAGGACATTCTATGCAACTGGAAAAAATGCCTAACAGACCAAGTGCTTTCTAAATGTTTGTCTTTTCCCGGTTAAGTGTCGCCAAAGCGGAACATGAACATCGGTTCGCTAATGATTGGTAGTAGATTTATGACGCCCAACCTTCAACGAAGGTACACCCATTCCCGCATGTTTTTCGGGGAACACTCCACCGCGGAGAGAACATGCAGATTCCACACAGAAGGCACACCAGCCGAGAATCAAACGGGGGAACCTCTTGCTGTGAGCCAACAACGGTACTGCTGTACCAACGCAGCTTGATATCAAGTCCTTTCTAAATATGACAGCTAAATCATCTTGCTCACAACATTGCACAGATGCATTACTTCCAGCAAGCAACTTGTCAATCAAGGTTAATTTATCCACGGGGTAAAGGCTGGGTGCATGCCAATTACACTAGGAGTGCCCAAACCCGCAGGGAATTGAGGTAGTTAGTATTGACGTTTACTGCTTTGAGCGTGCATAAATACAAGATACATAATTTCTCACTAGTTAACAGAAAACTAAAACTTTTACGTAGAACAGGGCAACATCATCAGAGACAGTTAAGAGCTATGTCAAAATAAATAAAATAACACTGTTGCTTTATTATGTTTTATGACGTATAAAAGACAGCAATCACAGTTTCTCTAAAAGCACACGCCATCAGTAGTTACGTTTTTGAAAAGACTCTGGAATGCCGGTAAGGTGCTTGGTTGCTTAGTAACTAAAGACGCTCTCGACAACGTCGAACTTGTGGCAAGCTGGAAGACGCGACTATTGCTATATTACATGAGCCGAAATGGAAGTAGAAGTTGTGTTTTAAAAGCAGCGGTGTGTTGTGCAAACTGAATCAAAAGTACCGTGGACAGCACTTGGAAACAACTGTGAACAATAGGGTATGTGTGTCGCTTCAAATCCTTTACTTTTACAGTGCATTGGATAACCTATACTGTCTCCATAAAATGTGAACGTTATGGTAAAAAATCAATCGCTGTCAGTTCGTAGTCGGACTGTTGTGTGCACGTTTTGAAATATTCATTATGGTTCTGTTAACCAACTAAAAAAGTCATCTGTGAACTTGTGTAAAATGTGATTTTCTTTAACTGGTTAAGTAGAATGGCCTGTGGATCTTTTTAGCCACTACAGTATGAGCATCATGAGTCGGTGTGAAATTCTAGTGGGAGGGAACAACACTGCAAGTCCTTGAAACATTATGATCGTCTTTATTATTTAATGAAAGTAATATGAATTAAAAGACGATTTTCTTTATCACTTGTTAACCAGACAACTTGCCTACTAAAGTGACCCCATTTAATAGCCCCCATCTTGGTCACAAAGGCAAAGTTAAATACTGCGTGTGTGCGTGCACACAAACCTAAATAATATCCAAACCAAATGGAAAAAGGTCAAACGAACAAAATATTTGGCGTAAGACCTAGCCTAATGAGTCTTTACTGTATAATACTTTAAACATGGCACTGTAGTGTTCCTCTGCGTTCTTACTTGTTTACTGATGTACTGTGTATGCGTGTAGGACTTGGGTTGTCAAGCTTGTACAGTGCAAGAGAAGCAATGGGGAAGAGAGAATCTCCTTGCTG
>NC_056737.1:1623330755-1623333255 GCF_019279795.1 Protopterus annectens
TGTATAGATATTTATATGTATATATATATATATATATATATATATATATATTTTTTTTTTATTTTACATTTGTTTACCGTGCTGGTCTGTCTGGATATATTTCCATTTTCAGCAGAGGCCCGGGGAGAAAAGCTACACATAGAGACAAAACACAGTTACGTTATACATAAAAAGAAAAAATAAGTAGCAGGTTAAACATGATTCAAGACTACATTACAGAATTCTACATACATACCCTGTAGAGAAAACTATTAAGTTGTAGTTATAGAATTACAAAATAGAAAGGTTCTGTAACAGTAAAATATTTGTGGCAAGAGTAGAGCACATTCAGGAAATTTCTTTTACATTCAAAATTCTTTAATGGATTGTAATAGATGCTACTTGTAAAAGAAGTAGATTGTTATGGAAACTTCTCAAAGTGTAGGTAGTAGAGAGCGAATAGAAAGAAGGTGTTAAAGAGAGAGAGAGAGAAAAAGGAAAAAAAAAAAGATTGTGGAAGTCACAATTTTTAGTCAGGATTGAAGCATGAGCATAACCAGTGTATTTTAAGGTGTTTTTTCATCTTTTGTTTAAAGAGAACAGGGGAAGGAATGGAAGTTAGAGCAGTAGGTAGAAGATTCCAATATTTACCGATGGTATTGGAGAATAGGGAGTCACCAGCAATGTTATTAGACTTGGTTAAGGTTACTAGAAGTTTGTTTGAAGAGCGTAATGAATTTAGGTTCGTGTAAGGGGTAACTAGATTAGAAAGTATAGGTGTGTTATTAGGTTGGTTAAATATCCTATGGACAAAGGTTAGTTGGGAGAGTATCAACATGTTTTTTAGTTCAAGCCAGTGAAGTTGCTGTAGGTTCAGACAGTGGTGAGTTCTAAATTGGTTCCCAGTAACAAACCTAGCAATACTATTGTAAGTATTAGCCAGTTTTGAGAGATTATTTTTCTTTAGGTTAGTGTATATAGGTGAAGCATAGAGAAGAGTGGAAATAAGATGAGAGTGGGCAAGTGTAGCTTTGGCTATACGAGTTAAGAACATTTTAATTCTGTAGAAGTAGCCCAGTTTTCTATTTACAGTTTTGACAGTATTATTAATGTGGTTATCAAAGGTAAGGTTATTGTCTATAGTGACACCTAGCAGCTTGGTGGTAGAGTCGGGGGATATAAGGGTGCCATTCTTGGATAAGATAGAGAATTCTATTGGGGAGGACCCAATAGTAGGCTTAAAGAGCAAGAGTTTGGTTTTTTTAGCATTCAAAAGGAGGCAGCGTTTTAAGAACCATGCCTCAACTGCATTAAATACATTTTGTGTTAGTGTTTTTAATTCTGAAATGGTTTTAGCAGAACATATGAGTGTAGAATCGTCTGCGTAGTGTATGCATGTAGCTTGAGGTATAGCTACTTGTAGGTCGTTTATGAATAAGGAGAATAGAAGAGGTCCAAGAATAGAGCCTTGGGGGACACCAAGTGAGACTGGCAGAAGAGATGAGAGTTTGTTATCCCAGAGAACTGCCTGTTTCCTATTGCTGAGGTAGGAAGTGAACCAGTGAATAGCCTTGGGTTCTAAAGAAAGAGATTCTAGGATTTTTATGAGCAGGGAGTGGTTGACCATATCAAAGGCTTTTGACAGGTCTATAAAGAGTGCTGATGAGAGAATATTATTGTTGCGGATTTTATTGATGAAATCAGTAAAGGAAAGGAGAGCTGTGGTGGTACTATGAAATGGCCTAAAACCGTGCTGGCAGTTAGTTAGTATGTTATGTTTAGTTAAGTGACCCATTAACTGATAGTGAATACATTTCTCCATAATTTTTGCTAAGGGTGATAAGAGTGCTATAGGCCTATAATTAGAGTACTCGTTAGAGTTGCCTCCTTTATGTAAGGGGATAATGTATGAGATTTTCCAGTTATCAGGGATGGTTTCTTCACTAATGGTTCTGTTTATAAGGATGGATATTGGATAGGCTACTACATTATATATGTATGTATATATGTGTATATGTATGTATATATATATATATATATATATATATATATATATATATATATATATATATATATATATAATGTATGTGTGTGTATATATATATATATATGTATATATATATATATATATATATATATGTGTGTGTGTGTATATATATATATATATATATATATATGTATATATATATGTATGTATGTATATATATATATATATATATATATGTATGTGTATATATATGTGTGTATATATATATATATATATATATATATATATATATATATATATAAAATACAGTATGTTCCACTATATATATAGAAAAGAGACCTATAAAAATAATCTGCTTGATTTTTACCAGCTCCCATCCATTTTTTATGAAAAGGAACCTTATCAGAAGTCAATTTATTAGCATCTCAAGAATTATCAGTCAAGATTATGACTTTCAAAAGAATGCCGTTTTGTTAAAACACATGTTTCTTCGAAGGAATTACCCTCCATCTCTTATTAACAATATATGTAACG
>NC_056737.1:1623340755-1623410755 GCF_019279795.1 Protopterus annectens
TTCCCCAACTAGAGCACTCTGTTCCTTTGCAGTGAGTCACTGAGCTCTACTTGCATACTGCCATCCACAGGAAGTATGTCTCGGCATGCTTCCTCAGCTTACATGCATTCAGACAGACACCATGTGCTCATAGGCTCACGTTCCACAGGTGCAACACCAAGTAATCGGTCTAGGTGCTACCCAAGTGATGAACCAGAACCATCTCCCTCCCCAAGCATGGTCAAGTAGACAGCAGTCACTCAGTCCCATCTGCCTCTGCCAGTTCCTGCAGGTGGCTTTGATACTGGTTGAACTTGGATCACTTGCATTATAGTCAGGGCTTTGTCTGTCTGCGTCATGGAGCTGACTTGAGCTTACCTGTCTTTTTATGTATGTCTTCATGAAGTGCCATTAAGTCTTGTTGGGTAGTATTATTTCATGTGAACACCATCTTGTGCTCTCTGTGTGAGGAGGGGAGACTGGGTATGTATGTGGCCATATGTGTAGATGGCCTACAAGGTCTATGCTGTTATACCTTTCCTTATAGTAAAGTCACTATGGATGTTGCTTAGTACATTCACCATATATGCCTGCTGAAGTACCTTTGCTAAATGCTTATGTAGGGGCACAGGTCATGTGTTGGCTGCAATTATATACAGGAGACTTATTTTGCCAGACATCCTTTAAAAATTTTCTTTTACGAATGTTCAAGGCATATCAAAGCTGAACCCCTTCAGAAATAAGGTTCTTTAGTATTATACATGGATCTTAAAACTGGTGGCCGTACCTCACTTCTGTCTGTATTTATGCAACATTTTACTGTAGTAGCCAGTGTTTTCATTACAGGGAGCACAGAGTCCAACTATTCATTACAGGGAGCACAGAGTCCAACTGTACTGCTTATTATGAAAATGTCTGATTAATGAATGACATAGTGGACTGGTGTTACCCAGAAATGAAGACTAGGGCAAAAAAATAAGTATTAGACCAGGAAATGAATATCTGCTTTTTTGGTAAATGTGTCATACAACTATTCTTTCCTTTGATATACAGTCTTGAATTAAAGCCTTCTTTAAGATTGCAGCTCTGCAAAGATTGTTACCAAGTTGATTGCTCACCATACCTCTGAAATTCTTAGAGCAAGAAATCTGGACAAAGCCATAAATAAATGTGGGACAAAGGCCCAAAAATAGGGACATTAAATATTGCTCTTACAAACTTAGAAAGTTGATAGAATAACAGGTTTTGTATTAGCATGAATTTCCTGAAGGGTATGAAGTCTGAAACTGAAATGTCTGCCATTATTTTCTAACTTCAGTCTTTACTGATTTGCCACAATTTTATGAAAAACGGACCAAAAGTATGAGGCAAAAATCTGGACATTCTGCGAAAATATGTACAGTTGAGGTATGCTCACTACCTTCTATAGGGCTTGTCCCACTTCTAGATAGTTAGCTATTGTCTTGAGTAGGTGACAAATTGATCCCACAAGATATGTTACAGCAATGCTGCTGATTGTAGAGTGTTCCTTTACTCCTTACATTCTGTCCCTACATTTTCTCCCAGGAGCTCTCTGTTTAAGGAAATGGATATCACAGCACATGTCAACAAATCATTCCAAATGAAACAATATGCATGAAATGCTTTGCTATTAACAGCACAACAACATTGCATGGGGCTCTGTCCTCTTGTCAGCTCTCTTTTGTGTGGAACCTTTAGGATAAATCATATTAATTAGGTGGGAAGCATGGCTTAGAAATCTGGTCTGAAGGTTTTTTATTAGAAATAGGGGGAACATTTGCCACAAAGAGCATGTAAATAACTAATTTTTAAAAATTTAATACTTTTGGAATGGTTTATTTTACATTTATGCAAACACTTAATGGTTTTACATCATCTTTGATTAGGTCTTGCATTATAAAACAAAAAAAAGTGCTCAAATTAGTGAGCTTAATATACTTTGTTTTTCAAACTGTTGTAATGTTCTTGGTTTGGGATCAGAGTCCATTGTCTAACTGCCCAAAGTAGCATGACTAGTTACTTCCATTACTTTCATTTGTGTATATAAATGCTACATAGACGCTACATTGTTCTTGTAGAGATGTGTTATTGCACATATTTTAACCGGAAAATCATGTTAGACTCGCTGCTTGCATTTTAACTGCTTTTTAACTAACTATAGCATTTTTTCTCTTTCTTTGTTTTACAGATGGCTTTACCAAGCAAAGGAAAACTGCCAAATAATCCAACAAAATATTTGCCTCAGCAACCTCAGGTATCATTTGCTTTTATCTTTATGTTGCATGTCATAAGAACTTCCCCTTAGATGACAGTTGTTACTGCAACAGAAGCTGATCATCTTTGGAAAGAATCACTGTAAGAGTTAATCATAACATTTGGGTTTACTTTTCCAACAATCTTACTCTGTCTTAGTCACTCTTAAATCTTCAATCCATCTGTCTCTGTGAAGCAATGCAGTTGTCTTGCAGCATTGTTTCATGGATCCTTAGTTGGTCCCAAAACCATCATATGTAAGCAGCAGTGCTAGGAAAAATTCTTCAGTTCTTCACACAGTTTACAGTGTATTACATCTCTCCAACTTTGGAATTATTTTGGATGTGAAGTGGGTTGTGCCACTTTACAATCATTTCCTCTGAAGATTTCTTCACTTATCTCTTTCTTGTACAAGTTTCTTTATCATTATTTTCAATCAACATTTTGAACACTTGTATTACCAACTGTCTTCGCAACAACAATAAATCAGCATTTTAGAATTCTGCTCGTCAGTCTCATTTCTTTAAGGTGAGCTGACCAAAAAGACAGGTTTGGGTGTCAAGCCCTTCAGAGCTTTCCTGCCATTGAAGAGATCACTCCTTTGCAATCTTTCATGGCTCGACAGTGCTTTTCTTTTGCTAGGCAGATGAGCTCCTGTTGAGGAAAACAACTTCCACATTAAAATATTATGTTATTGGATTTTCCTGTTTAGGAAAGCTATTTTTCATCTAGGAGTTTGTGTTTTAATGGACTACTATGAGACTTAACTGTACTTTTAAATGGGAGTACACTTTTTCCTGTCCGTTTAAAGGTTTAATTGAAAACCACTTTTTCTGTAGATAAATTGTTTATCTTACTTTTTTGGCACTGGCAAAGTGTTTTAAGCAATTTTTACTGTGTTTTTGTGTGAAAAAAGTGACTTGTAAAGACTTTAAGTTTTTTACCGGCTTTTGCTGCTTGTTTTCCCCTGAAAAGAAGCACCATTTTCATCTTGATCATGGAACAAACTACTGGTCTCATGGTTGGTCCGTCTTCCAGCCACAAAAAGGAAAGGTTAAGCAATCAACCTTTGTCACTACAGCAGGCTAGCTATTTGCCTCAGCTGCAGGTGGGTGACTCTGCTATGACATAGCTTGCTTCTCAGACTAGTCCTCTTTTAACCCAGATCCCTTTGGTGTAGCACCTACAGCCATTATGGACTGGGGATTAGTCATTTCCCTTGTGGCTGATTGACTTTTGTTGGTCCTGTGCGAGGGAACAGGAAAGGCTTTCCTCTTTATTCAGAATGATGTGCCCATTCCTGAGGCATCTGCTGCTGCCATTGATAACACTGTTGGCCCCATTTTTCTGTCAAAAAGAAACAGAAAACTAAATATGTATCTACTCCTCTTCAAATATACTTAGGAGTAGTTTACTGGATCTGGCTGTGGGTTTAATTCTTATTCTTATGTGGTTTCCAAAAGAAAAATTGATACGTCTTTTACTGAATTGATTCAAGATTATGAATCTGGACAGAAGGATGAAGGGACAGATGCAGGGTATGTTCAGCAAACATCATGCATTACTGGCATTTGAGTTGCAGTGACCTACTTCCCTCTCTTTCTGTGGAGGTCTTTCAGAGCTTCATACTCCTCCCCTTGCAAGGATCTCCGAGAAGATTAACTTCTGTTTTTTTTTTTTATTGTGTGTGTTCTCTGGAGCTCGTATATGAAGCCCTTTGGGTTATTTTATTCCTCCTTCCTTTTCTTTTTATATCATAAAGAGTGTGTGTGTGTGTGTGTGTGTGTGTGTGTGTGTGTGTGTGTGTGTGTGTGTGTGTGTGTGTGTGTGTGTGTGTGTGTGTGTGTGTGTGTGTGTGTGTGTGTTTCTTTAAGAAGTTAAGAAAAACAAAGTTCATTTTAGCAGTACTTTTTCGGTTGTTACTGAAAGAATTTCATGTCTGGCTTAAGATGAACTTGAATTTCATAAGGGTTTATAACCCTTTCTAAATGCTTTGGATTTTTGAAAGGCTGGAAAGTTTTTGCTATATGCATAGCCCCCTTTTGCCCCTGACAGACATGGTTCCCCCTACCTGTGACCTCTACTAGTACATCCTTCATGGATGTTGGATCATTATCCAGATCTACTTACTCGCCCATCTGGACTGCCTTCATCTGGATCAGGCATCCATGAAGTTAACTGCATGGTTCTTCCAATTTTAACCATAGCTACCATCAAGGTACAGTTGGCTGCAATTTCAGACTTCCATGTCAGACATAAAGACATACCAATAGCATATGCTTTTTCACTGAGACGTCCTATCAGAGACCCAGCACCTCCATGTGACATCACCATTATGCTACAAGATCTAACTCAGACTCCTTTTGAGCCACTACCACTGCAGATCTAAATTTTATTTACTTGGAAAACAATTTTCTAGTGGCAATGGCATTAGCCAAATGAATCTCAGCGCTACAGGCCCTCTTCTCTAAGCCTCCTTATCTAGTTTTCCACAAAGATAGAGTTTCCCATAGAAATAAAGTGTCCTTTATTCCTAAGGTGACATATGAACTGAATTTAAATCATCAAACATTTGTCTGTGTTTTTTTTGCAAGGTGTGTAAACAAAGGAGAGTACTTACTGCACGTTAGATGTTCACAGCAACTCGGATTCTACATCCACAATACAAAAAATTTAGAAAGGATGATCAATTGTTCATTTCTTTTTCTAAAGCAAAGTTGGGAAAGGCAGTTACTAAGGTTACTTTATCCTGATGGATCTCAGCTTGCATTTCTTTTGTGTATAATAAGAAGAGTTTACCCTTACCAGGTAACCCAAAAGCCTATTCAATCAGAGCAGTTTCTGCTTGTACAGTGTTTGAAGATTATCTATTGATGACATTTATGCTGTGGCCATATGGGCAATGGTACACACCTTAGTTTCTCACTGTAAGCTGGACACTCAATCCAGATCAAGTTCCTCCTTTGGTTCCACCATACTCGGGAATGTCCTTACTTGATACTACCCAGTCTGAAAGCTTGGGATTCTGTCTCATATGTTTGAAACAAACAACAATAGACAGCATTGGACACAAATGTACTTACCATAATGTTAGATCCATGTCTGATTTTCACCTGGTTCAAACTCTCTCCCGCCTACCCCCTCTGAAATTGTCACATGTGGCTTTGAGATGATTGAGAGATGTTATTCCCTGTCTGTGTCCAGTCATATAAGACTAGTACCCACTATTCATCAACAATTTAGGACTATCTAGATAACAAGTTCATTCCTGAGGTGGGACTTCATAAGTAGTATATTCTTATACATTATTATGTTATATGTCAGGCTCATGCGTTAAAGTTTATTCTGACTAATTTTGAAAATATAAGGGATGTTTTGTTTGCAGTTTTTTCTTGTGAGGAAAATCTACTTTAAATAATTTAGTTTCTTCCATTGCTCAAGTCACAAGTCATAGTTTACATTGCGTGCATGACTCAGTTGATGCTTCTTCTGGGGTAATGGTCTCTGGAAGTATTTTGAGGTTTGCCTTGCTGTATTCTCAGGACCCCCCCCCCCCCCAAGTGATGTGAAAAATAAGATTTTAAATTCTCCTTTGGATAGAGATTTAGTTTTTGGTTCATTTGCTGCAGAGGTTATCAAAACATGTGCTGTGAAAGTTCAGGGCAAGTTGCTACAAGGACTTTCTAACATTTCCAACCCTCCTTTTACAAATTTTCTAAGGGATTCTCTAACCTCTCATCCATTTTTGGCAAAAAAAGAAACTGTCTCAACAAAATGCAGGTAAACAGATGTTTAAGAAGAAATGGCAAGGGGATTCCAAAAATAATTCAAGAATCCCACAAAGCCAAGGGCAGTCAAACAATTCAGAATGACTATTTAAGGGACCTTGTCCCCCCTTCCCACTCTAGCAGTCCCTTTTTCCTTCCAGAAAGTCTGAATCTCCACTTTTCTCTTTGACAACAGATAGCTTCAGATAAATTGGGTTCTGAAGATCATTCATCAAGGTTACAAATTACAGTGGGAAGAAGTCCCTCCTTTTCTGGGGTAATTCATCATCCACCAGACCAGAATCTTATTTCCACTGGCCTTCATCACATGCTGCCCCAGGGAGTGATAGAGCCAGTTCCTCTTTCCTACGCTAGGTAAGATTTTTATTCAAGGATGTTTAGTGCCAAAGAAAGAAAATACTTGGTGACAAGTTCTGGATCTTTCTTTTCTAAACCTGTTTGTGGTAGTGCCCAAGTTCAAAATGCTGTCACTTCACAACCTGTTACCTCTACTTCCTCATTCAAGTTTACTGGTAGCAATAGATTTAAAAGATGCTTATCCCACCCCTATCCATTAAGCCTTTAGGTGTTTAAGGTTTTGCATGTCTGGATCACATTTATTTCTCTGCCTTACCGTTTGAACTATCCACTGCACTAAGAATGTTCACAAAATATCTAGCTCCAGTTATAGCTTATTGTAGGCTACAAGGTATCCACATTTTCCAATATTTAGGTGACTTCCTTATCTTTGCAGAGTCTTTTTCAAAGTGTCAGGAATCTTCTACTTGCATGAGAGATCTCTTACACAAGCTGGGATTACAAGAGAGCATTCAAAAGTATTTTTAACTCCTTCACACAGGATTGTGTTCTTCAGGTATAAGTTAGACACCTCCATTCAAAAGAGCTTTCCTTCCACAGAAATATAGATCTATTTTTTTTTTTTTTTTTGGTCACTGCTAGGGAATACCTTAGGATTCTGTGTCAAGTGGCATCCATGATTCTCATTTTACCCCTAGCAAGACTCCATGTGAAAAAGGCACAGTGGTATCTGAAGGCTCTTTGGTCCCAGCACTACCATCCTTTGTCTTTTCAAATCCCAGTACTTTGGTTTGCAAGAAAATAAATCACTTAGTGGACACTGTAAATTTCCCTAAATCCAGGCCTCCTTTCTCCCTTCCTGTTAAAAAGCACCACAGATGCCTCTGACTATGCTTGGGGAGCAGTTTCAGGAGAGAGAAAAATGGAAGTGTGTGGAACACCAAGGACAGACACAAGCTCATAAATATTAAAGATATGCTTGATCTTGATGAAGAAACTCTGCTATTTAAATCATCTTTGATCTCGTAGTCATGTGGTACATCAACAAGCAAAGGAGAAAGCAGTTTGTACCCCATTTGCAGACTATTTTGGCTTGGGATATAGCTTCACAGTACAGTCTCACTCTGCAGGCATCCTACATTCTGTCAGAGCAAAACTGTGTGGCAAACCAGCTGAAGAGGACAAAGGCAGGCCCTCACTAATGGAAACTAGATCACTCTGTGAGGACTTCCTCATGTAGACCTATTTGCCTCCTCTCTAACCAGTCAGCTGGCAAAATTCTGCTCCAGGACTCTATACAAGAAAGGCTGGAAGACAGATACCTTTTCTTTTACTTGGACTGGAATGATCCTATATGATTTTCCACCCTTTCCACTGAAAACCAGAATACTTCCACAGATTCAGAATAAATCCCTATGATCATTGTGGTGACTCCTTTCTGACTAAGGCAGCAGTGGCTCTCCCTTCTTTTGGAAGTGGCCTGGGGCAATTACCACAACAATTACCACAAGCTTACTCCCAGAATGGATCTGTTCACACAAGATCAAGTGTATATGATAGACCTCAATGCCAGTTGACTTCAACTGACTGCCTGGATGATATGGTCGTTATTCCTTTTTGGCACATGTTTACTGAGGATGTGCAGCAGGTACTAATGCAGGCAAGAAAGCGTTCCACTAGAAGTCGTATATTAGCAAATGGAAAAAGTTTTCTACTTGGTGACAATGACATAACCAACACCCATTCAGGGTTAGTTGTCCTCTGGTTTTACAATATTTGTGCGAGTTACTATCTTACGGGCTTTCTTACACCTACATCAAGGTTCATTTATTGGCCATTTCAGCATGCCTGCATGCAGATCCTTCTCTTTAATAAATTCTCATGTCGAAATGTTTTCAAAAGAGGTTAAGCATAAGAGGGCTCCAAGAAATCCGGTGGCCCCTACTTGGTATCTTAATTTTCTGTTAGAGAAATTAATACTTGCTACGTTTAACCAGCTATTCTGATTGACTTGAGATTCTCAACATGGAAAACTGTTTTATTGCACTGACATCTGCAAGAAGAGTATCTGAGCTGCAAGCTACTATGGTGTCAATCCTGTCTTACCATAAGAGCTAGTCAACCTTATCTCATTTCCCACAGAGATATTATTTATTTAAAAACTAATCCTCCTTTTATTCCTAAAGTAGTATCCGAGTTTATTTTCAGCCAAATCACCCCCCCTCCACATTTTCTTGCCTGTACCTAAATGAGAAAGGAATGATACTCCATACGTTGGATATTCACAGACAACTCGGGTAACTTGAAATAACTAAATCTTTCAGGTCTTATCAGTTGCTCATTTTTGTGAAAATGAGAACGTTTTAACTATTGCTTCAACAAAAAGCAATGTTGCAGAAGTGTACACCAAACTAAATCTGAGCTTTTATAAATGTATTCGTTACTTAAATCATTTGTTTACCACGAAAAAAATTTAAATAAAAACTCATGGAAAATAATAAAACAGTATGTGAGTGCTTTATTATCTCAAACAAACGGTGTGTTTTTCTACTGTTATATCCTTAGATCTAGTTCCTGTTTCCCCTTCAGATCATGTGTTTGAGTTTGCTCATCCTATCCACTAGGGCCAGCTAGCCCATATGAGCTTCCAGGCAGTTTCATTTAGGGAACTGCCCATCTCTTCAGATACCACTCCAGAGCATCCCATTGAAGAGGTCTCCCCGAAAGAGGTCATACAAAAGGAGGTACTTGGATTCCCCACAGGAATCTCTCACAGTAGACACATTTCGATGAAGAGGAAGGGTCCACTAGATCGCCATTTGAGGATGTCTCCTTTGGAGACATTTTAGAAATCCTACACCAGAGGGGTGCTTGGTCGTCCCAAACCCCTTCCCAGGAGGAATCCATGTTCTTTAAAGCCTTCTGGTCTGACACATATTCATCCTGGGTTACCCCCCCCCATAGATAAGCTTAGACTTATAGATATTGTCTCCTGCCGGGTATGGAAGGAGCTGGATGCCGTAGAACTGATCGCGTGATGCCCAGATAAGACTGAGTGCTCCTACAGACAGACAGTATTGGATGAAAGGGATCCTTGTGGACGTCATGGTTGTTGTCGGCCACCAAGAAGTAGCTAGCCAAGCAGAGCTCTCTTTCATCCCTCTAATAGAGAGACTAGGGCATTGGACAGGTATGGAAAACAAATCTATGCCTCAGCAACTTTTGCTTTACGGTCGTTGTACTACCTGGCACACTTCACCAAGTTACAGAGGGACTTACTTGAGGAACTTAACTCTATCCCTGGGTCCATGTCAGCAGAGGGACAATAATCTTTTTCTTCATGACTGGCCACTCTACAGTCAAAATTGAATGCATCCATGAGGTTAAGCTCACATACAGCTGAATGCTCCTTATGGGCCATCGGTTCAGGCATAGCCATTAGGAGATATGCCTGGATGAGGCTGTGCAATTTTGCAGAGCCCTTTAAAGCATCATTCATCAACCCTCCTTTTGATGGCTCTTCTTTGTTTATGTCATCCATTAAAGATGCACTTTTTTGCAGTGAGCAAGACGGAAAGACCTTATCTGTCATAAGAATCATTTTTTCTATCCCACAGAGACCTTTTTCTAGGAATCAATGCAGTTATAAAAAGAAGTGGTTGAGAAAATCTCAAGAGCCTTTTCAGGAATCACGCAGAGATTTTTCTCCCAGAGGCAGAGGAAATAATTATAATGGAAGATGCTGCCTTCACAGCAGAACCAAGGCTCTTGAGATTACTTCTTGGACAGGCTCTTCAGCACTCTTGAAAGGATGCCCGACTGTATCTCTGCACCTAAATGCCTGGACAGCTGTCATAGAAGACTCATGTGCAAAGGATGATATTTGGAGAATATTTCATTCCCTTTTTACAACTTCCACCAATGAAGAGAAAATGTTTCCCTGATGGTTCCACCCAATCAGTGGGAGTCAGCAGCTCTAGAGGTTCAAAAGCTGCTAGTCAAAAAGAGTCATCCAAGAGGTTTCTTCAGACCAAAGAGGATTCAGAATTCACTTAAGGTTCTTTTTAGTGCCAAAGAAAACAGAGGACCTGAGACCCATCTTGAATCTCAGTTATCTGAACCAGTTTGTAAAGACTTCTAAGTTCCGGATGGTCACGGTTTGGTCCATTCTACCTCTCTTACAGAAGGATGACTAGATGTGCTCCATAGATTTCCAGGATGCTTACAATCATATCAAAATGAACAGGGTCTCTGAGATACTTACACTTGCAGCTGGGGGCCTGTCATCACCAGAGCCCCCAGGGTGTTCACCAATTGCATGACAGTGATAGCAGCTCATCTAAGACTGCACAGAATCAGTGTTTCCTTATTTAGATGACTGGCTCATTACTGCTACAAACTGGCATCACCTCGAAAAAGCCAGGGATTGATTACTTCAGTTATACCACTCCCTGGGAATCCCAGTCATTGTGTCAAAATTCCACTTGTAACTATTTCAAGTCTTGGCGTATATAGAATGACACCTAGATATAGTCAAACGTCTCTATCTCTTACTGCAAAACGGAGTTCTTGCCTTGAGATTGCATGTCAGATTCTTTCTCATCCGTCTCCCCCAGCAAAGCTGATTCTCAAAGCATTAGGATTGATGGCTGCTGCAATCACCTTGATACCAAAGGCTCGCCTTCACATGCAAATTCTCCAATGGACCCTAGCAGTACCATGATCCATTCATCGACGGCCTTTACATCACCCTATAAAACTAATCTCAGGTTTGCAAGGAATCCCTGCTATGGTGGATACAGTCTGATGATGTCCCCTTTATCTTTCCTCCCCAATCGCCACAAACCCCTTGAATGTCTGCCAGTTGGGGTGGGGGAGGCAGTTCTTGGGACGGGACTGTAAAAGGCATGAGGTCCGCAGAAGAGATCAATTTGCATATAAATATCTTCGAGAGGAGAGCAGTCCTTTTAGCAATGCAGGAACTTCCGAACTCTCTTCCTGTGGGGACAATTGCTATCCAAACAACATGTTTATAGTCTGGTACAGTAACAAACCAGGGGGAACCAGATTTTACCCCCTTTACTGAGAAGCAATGAGAGTATGGCAGTGGGTTGTCTTCTCCAACCACTTTCGTGTAGCGATGCACATGGGAAATCCAACGTTCTAACAAACAAGCTCAGCAGAACTATCCTGATACCTCACAAGTGGTCTCTCAGTCAATTAGTGGTAAACATGATCTTCCACGAATGGTGTCAGCCTTGCTGCAATCTATTCTTCTTTTCCCTTAACAGCAAATGCAGCAGATTCTTTGCCCTAATTTCTCCCTTAGGGACAGTCACTGAGAGATGTTGTAGTCCACTTTTGACCCTCCATTCTTCTTTATGCTTATCCTCCCCTGCATCTAATCCCAAAATTCTTTCATAAAGCACTCCGGTTGAAGAGCAAGGTAATCCTCATTGCACCCTTTTGGCCTTGGTAAGTGTGGTTCCCCTTTCTATGGTCTCCTCTACTATGTCTTCCTCGGACACTGAACCCTAGTCCAGATCTGCTTTGACATCCATCACAGATGACTCATCCGGACATTACTGACCTCAGATTAACCGTATGGATTCTCCAGATCCAATGATGGCTAGACTTCCAGGCTTTTCCTTACTGTTCAAAAAAGTTTGTTCATCCCAGATGCCCTCTACAAGGAAGATTTATAAGAGTAAATGGAAAAGATTTTATTTTTGGGCTCGGCAGTGAGAATTGGATCCTTTCATGGCTCTACTTTTGGCTTTTTTAGATTTCCTTGCTTCCATTTTTCAAAATAGTGCGAGTTTCTCCACCGTCAAAGTTCATCTGGCAGTCATCCCTAACTACCATATCAGAGACAATGCTTTCCCTTTAGCCTCATCCAAGTTATGGAAAGCACTCTACCTTGGGATCTTGCTGATGTATTACAGAGTTTTGTACAATCACCCTTTGAGCTCTTGGCTAAAGTAGACCTCAAATTTCTTTCTTGGAAAACCTTTTTTCTTGTGGCTTTAACTTTTGTGAGGTGAGTTTCTGAACTGCAAGCACTCTCTTCAAAACTGCCTTATTTGATTTTCCATAAAGATAGGATTACCTTCGCTGGGGACTCTGTCATAGTCACTGAGGAACAAATGAAAATGACAACACCAGATATAAGAATTATGGACTGACCATAACTATGCATCTGTGTTGTCCATTTTCATTCTTATAGGTTCATAGGTTGGTACAAGGCTATTGGCCCTAGGGCCTATACAAGCCTAGCCATAACAATTCCCTGGCTATTTCTTCCCACACTATTGACTTCCCTGGACCCCTGTCTAGCAGGGTGACTGATGTGATCCCCGGTGTGAATTTCCTTTCTCCCATCCAATCGTCAAGGTTCCTTTTGAAGAGGTGCTCTGCTTGACATGTATGGGGAGTCTCTGTGTCAGGAACCTATCCCTCCAGCATGTTTTGTTTATTGTGATGACAAGGTTTAGATCCCTGGAGCGTGTGGCTCTGAGGGATTGGGATTTCCTTAAGTGTAGCATGTCCAACAGCTCTGGGTTTGACATGGCCTTGTATGTTAAGCAGAGATCGCCTCTGAGTAGACGATATGCGACAGAGTATAGCTGGAGTTTTTTAAGGCGGTCAGCATAGGGCATCTGCTTTAGGCCTGTGATTCTTTTAGTGAGGTATTTCTGCAGCCTTTCCTGTTGTTGCAGATGTCTTGAGAGGTACATACCAAATGGGGCGTTGTATTCTATAATGGATCTAATGAGGGATGAGTACAGTAGGACAATGACTTCCTTTTTTCTGGATGGAAAGCTCTTAGTGATGAGGTGTGCCACATAGAAGGATTTCCTGACTATTGTGGTGATGTGGTTATCGAAGGTGAGACCACTGTCCACCTGTGTCCCTAAGTCTCTTATCACACATTTGGTGTTTAATGTACTGTCACCTATGTGGTAATTCATGGGTACATGTTTTTCCCAAAGGGGATAACTATACATTTCTTGGCATTGAGCTTGCGCCCATGGCTCTGGCGCCAAGCATCTGTTTCTGTAAGGCCCTTTTGTAGAGTATCCACATCATTTGCAGATTCAGTAATGGCTCCCAGTTTGCAGTCATCTGTGAACTTTGTTAGCCAAAGTCCCTTAGTGTTGGCCTGTACTTCAGAGAAGTAGATGACAAGCAAGAGCGGTCCCAGGACTGAACCCTGAGGTACCCTGCTTGTTACTTGTCTGGAGCTGGATTTGGAGTCAACTACTTTTACAGTGTGGGTTCTGTCAGTAAGCCAGTTGGCAACCCATCAAGTGACGTAGGGATTAATGCCCAGCTTAGTAAGTTTATCTATGATTCCAGAGTGGGGGATGGTGTCAAAGGCCTTGGCAAGGTCCAGATAGACTGTGTGGACTGCCTTACTCTCGTCCATGGCTCTGGAGACTGATTTGACGAAGTCAACCAGGTTCAGGAGACGAGATCGACCCTTCATGAACCCAAACTGGGTGGGGTCCAGTGTTTGAAGGTTGTCACTGTCTTTAAGTTCCATCGACTTCCTCCCACCTTCCATCTATTCATGTCTTTGTGAGAGATCTGATGGAATGTTTTTTTCTTAGGAGCCACCATTCATATTTGAGCCCCTGCTGTGTTAATGTTTTCTTAACTTTCTCATTTATGTAGTACTTTTACTAGTTTTTATATTTGAAAAGTTGTATATTAGCAGCAAACTCAGTGTGAGGTAATTGTGGCCAGGGGAATTATGGGTAACTGGAGGAGCTTGAGAGTCAGATCCTAGAATCTAGAGTAATGCGGCTAAGTTGGATCGGAGTATCTGATCCAAACCCATTCATTGAGGAAGAATGGAAATAGACAACACAGATGCATCGTTATGGTTAGTACATAATTTTTATTTTTCTAATCCTAAAGTAGATCATGCTGTGACTTTCCATTCCAGTACTGCATCTTCTGAACAAATTGCTAACACTAATTCCATTCACCATGACAAGGATAGGAAAGTTTTTTTTGTTTTGTTTTTTTTAACTAGAAACATCTTTATTAAATTGTGTATGACAAGCAATCACATTTATTTGAAAACTAACCATATTGACATATTTTAGTTGCAAACATTATATATCACTTATCTAGCCAGTCATTGTCAGTCAAACATTACATAGCCCATTCAAAACCTGCCTTCTTATATATATATCCCATTGTTTCTTTGTGAATTGTTTATCCAGTTTCTCTTTCCAGTCCTTTCTAACCGCTTCTGATTGATTCATATAGTTATCATGCAATATTGTGCATGCTTTTTTAATTATTCCTTTATAAACAGCAGCTTATCTTCTAGATTCTATTAAAAACTCTACCATTGCTGATCATTCACTTAGAATCCCCGTTTCTCTTTGCCTGTTCTCTGATATCAATCCTTGATAGGGAAGGCAATCTCCAGCCTTCACTCCAAATAAGTTCTTAGGCTGTTCCCATTCTATTACCTTTACCTCTATAATTATTTGCTTCCAATAACTTGTTTTTTTTTTCAATTTTCTCCAATAAATTCCAGACTCTCTTGCCTGTTGTCTGTATCCCTAATTGCAGTCATCCCTATCTGCAGAATCTCCTTTCTCCATTCCAATGTTGGCTTAGTTCTTGGAATACTCTCTGCTACTTTATGAATATAATATTCTATATGGTTATTGTTATTCTGCTTAAGGATCTGCAGCCAAAGCCCAGTCTATCCCTGTTTCTTGAGCTTCCTTCCCTTTTCATCATCATCCATTTCCACTTTGAAGTACAGGTTTCTGCTTGTGCTATGTATAGGAGCTTTAACTGTATATCTCTGAAATACCCCTTCATACTGGGTATTCCCAAACCTCCTTGTTCTAATGGAAGAATCAGCTTATCCCAGTTGACTCTTACCATCTTCCCTTCCCGGATAAAATCATTCAGCTCTTTATTAATTGCTATCACAACTTCCCCATTGGTTGATAAAAATATATGTGGCCTGTGTTTAAAACATTTAACTGCTTGTATCTTAATATATCCATATCCATATAACAGAACTTCCAATTTCTCAATTTTTATATTCTCTTTTGTTTAGTCACTTCCTTCATATCCTTAGCTGTCACACTAGAATCCTTTTTAATCCAGATTCCTGAGTACTTCATTTTATCATGTCCCCATAAATATGGATATTGCTGAACCAATTCTTGTTTAAGTACATAATTTATAGCTATTGCCTTTGTTTTAACGCCATTAATTTTGTATAGTAAAGAGGTTTGAAACTGCCTAAAATCTTCCACAACACTAATATCGTCTGCAAATAGTCAACTTTTCGTGACTACCACATCAATTTTATATCCTTGAATTTCTGAGTCCCTTATTTTCTTTGTCAATGGTTCTAAATATAATGCAGATAACAAAGGGGAAAGAGGACACCCCTGCCTGGTTCCTCTGCTCAAACAGAAATGATCAGAGAGGAATCCACCCAATTTTTGCCTCTGATCCCACATATATCCTCCTAATCCACCTTACAATTTTATCAGGGAATGCAAATGCTTCCATTGCTCTGTTCATAAACTCTCAGCTTTTTCTGTCAAGTGCTTTCTCTGCATCAAGACCTACCAACAACAGTGGTATTTTCCTACATTCTGCTTCTCTCTGGATCATCAATGTTCTGTTAATGTTGTCAAATGTTTGCCATCCCTCTACAAAACCACATTGATTCTTATGTATCAATTTTGTCAATATATTTGCCATTCTTTTAGCCATTATAGACATAAACACTTTATAATTATTATGGTTTAGGATTGCAATGATTTGTATGAAGCTGGATCTGATGGGTGTTTACCCTCCTTGGATATTACAGCCACCACTGCTTTCATCCAGGATGTTGGTGGTGCTTCTCCTTTTAGAATACTGTTAAAACCTTCCAGATCTTTATCAGTTTTTTCCTCTCCTAGCTTCCAAGCATCCACAGGAATACTATCTATTCATAGGTTCATAGGTTCATACTAGGCTATCTGCCCGAGGGCATTTACAAGCCTAGCCCATAGTTTTGTGGCTTACGCCACCCCTTTAGTACGGGGAACTATACCCATTATTTTGCTGTGCCTCTGTCGAGCAGTGACACTGAGGTAATCCCTGGGGTATATCTGCGATCTCCCAATTTCCTAAGTGGAAACTTTCATGGGAACTTTCCTGTGGATTAGTTATACATTATCATTTTATCTTATCTCCTTCTAGCCTGTAAGTAATTGAGCCTCATCTGCTTCCAACCTTGACATATTTAATTCTTCCATAAGTTTCTCTTTGTACCTTTTCTTGATTTCCATATTTCTCTGCTTTATACAGACTTTTATAAAATTTCTGAAATATTTCTAGTATTAATTACAGGATCTCTTATTATCTTCCTTGTTATAGGCTCCATAAGCTTTGCAACAACCCCTTCTACTTTCTGTTTGAATCATTGTGCTAAAAATTGTTGTGCTTTGGAGTTATCAAAAAAACAGTTGCTTAATGGCAATCTTTCTAAACTCTTGCACATTATCGAGGTAATCCCATATTTTCTGTTTAGCATTCTGAAATTGCTCCTCCTCTTGTTCTGTGAGATTCTCCCTATTCTGCAATACTTTAATGTTTTTCAGTCCCTCTAAATAATTCTTGTCACTTCTTAACCATATCAGTCTCTTTTATTTCCACCTCATTTATAAACTCCACTTTAATTTTATCCCACTCCCTAGCTACAGAAGTTGTTTCTGTCTTCTGTAATAACTCCTGAATAATTTCCACTACCCGTTCCTTAATTCCTCTCTTTCCAACAGATAGATGGGAAAGAGCCAGAGTATCACTTTTTATTTCAATAACCTTCATTTTTCTTTTTTTTTTTTTTTTAGTTATTATTGGCATGGGATCTGAAATAATCATTGAATGCATATAAAAACTTTCAGTTAAATGCAAATGCTTCTGTGAAATGCAAGTTCTGTCTAGCCTCATCCAGTTTTTGTATCTTGAGGAATAATATGTAAAAGAATGGGAAAGAAAGTATATTCTGCTTCCACTTAGTTTAAACTGCCTGGCTCATATGTTAAAGTTTTTACTTCCATCTTTGAAGAACATGAAGTTTACTGATAACCTTCTTGTCGCTTGTCCCTCTCTACTATAGATTTCGAACAGGCAGGGTAGTTCATTTATATTCTTTTACATGAAAACACATCAGGATGGATAGCAACATTACAAAACAGAAACATACTGATTAACTGACAGACTATACAGTCGTACATGCTTACATCTCAACAGCTTACTACAAAATGTCAGTCAGGCTCGCATGTGCTTATTATTTATACACTTGTGCAAGCCCCTAGATAGCTTCTTAAAGACTTAAACACACATCTTGCTCTACATCCTCCCTCTTAAAAAGATTGCCCTCCACTCTAAATGACATTGGAGTTAGACATGCAATAATATAGAAATTAGGAACAAACATAACGTTCATATCCAAGTTGCTGTATATCTATAACATGGTCTGGAGATATGACCTTATCTAGTAATATAGTAATCAGAGCTGGGTTTAGCAACTGGGACAGTGTTTGTTGAACAGCTCGTATCAGGAACTTTGGGATTCATCACAGGAACAGGGATATTCACTGGAACTGGAACACTGGCCAACTCACTCTGAGACTGTGTCTTTCTCACAGGCTATGTGCTGTGGTATAGGCTCGGACACGGGCATCAAACGTTTCTGATTCCGCCTAAACTCTACTCCTTGTGATTCCCCAATGTATGATCTTGGCTCTGAGCAAATATTCTTCATGACTCCAATCTGATCATAACCTTTGGATGTTTACATCCTTCTCAGTTCTCCTTCTCATAATGGATTGAGCAGTTTGCTGGTCTTTTCATAATAGGACTTCTGGGCTAAACGCTTCTTCAGCAGATTGGCTGTCACTGATCTGTTGTCCTTGACACATGGCACCAACAATTTGCTACTAACTAGTAATGTGGTTCTTGTTTGTCTCAACAGAAGTCTCTGGGCAGGTGAACCAAGATGTTTATCACAGGGAATATTTCTGCGATTCAAAAGATGCTGGAAAACGTCACTATTGTCTCGTTTTGCTTCTCTAGTAATCGTTTTGCACTTTGAACTGCATGTTCTGCCAAACCATTGACTGTGGATACTCTGTGCTACTCCTAACATGAATAAAGTCCCACTCTTTGGCAAATATTTTGAACTGTTGGCTTGTAAACTGTGTACCATTGTCAGAAATAACTTTGTGCTGACTACCATGGACTGCAAAATGATGCTTCATCTTCGTGATGACAGTATTGGATGCTAGATTAGGAAGTAGGTCAATCTTGAACCAATTTGAATAAGAGCCTAGCAACACCAACTAATGCTGACCATTCCATTTGAAAATGTCAGTGGCTACTGTCAACCAAGGTAGTTCAGGAATCTGGTTTAGCTGAAGTGGTGCTTTCTGTTGATGCAACTTAGTACTATTACATACAGAACACGATGATAGCACTGTCTCAATGTCATGTGACACAGAAAGCCAAAATACTAGTCTTCTTGCCCTTCTTTTGGTAGAGTCTGCTCCTGGGTGGCCATGATGCAAGATAGTAATGTACTCTTGTTTCAAGAGCTTTGTAACAATAACTTTAGGACCTTTCATGATGATACCATTGTCGGACAAAATCTCATCTCTGTATGGAAAATGGTTGCACTTCTTGAGGTAAACTAGATTGCTTTGTTTACTATCCTTGTTTGAGAAAGTGGTTGAGCTTCTGTAAAATTGGATCTGCAGCTGTAGAACTTCTAAGCTCATCAAGACATGTGGAAGAAACATTTCTCACTTCTATGACTTCAAAATCAAGATTCTTATTCTCGTACTGTTCAGTGGTATTTCTGGGCTATCTGCGCAATGTATCAGCAATATAAAGAAGTTTGCCTTTCTTGTAAAGAAGATTGAAATTTGTACTTTTGCAATTTCAACATCATGTGTTGCAGTCTGGCTGGAGATGTATGCATAGGCTTTCTCAAAACCGTGACTAGAAGTTGGTGTTCGGTTTGGGTCTACCATAAATATAATCATGGAACTTCGAACACGCAAACACAATTGCCAAGAGTTCTTTCTCTATCTGAGCATATACTGTATTTCAGTTTGGGTAAGAGTTCTGGATGCATAGACAACAGGTTGACCCTCTTGTAGAATTACTGCACCTAGACAAAACTTCGAAGCATTGCATGAAAAACTAACTGGTTTGTGAACATCATAGTATCTGAGAGTTGGTGGACTGGCAATTCTCTGTTTCAGGACATCAAATGCTCTCTGGTGTTCTAGCCATGACCAGGATGCATCTTTACACGTTAGCTCTTTGAGTGGTGCTGACATTTGGCTCAAGTCAACCATGCCAAGAAAACGTTGCAGTTCTTGAATATTATCTGGAGTTGGCATCTTGAGAATGGTAGTTTACTTGAAAGACTCTGGCTGTAAGCCTAATAAATGACCAACATAAGTGACTTCATATAGTCTGAATTTGCTCTTCTGAGGATTGAGCTTAAGATTCACTTCATGGGCTCTTTCCAGAACTTTCCTGATGTTTCTGTCATGCTCCGCTTCACCCTTACCTCCTACTAGTACATCATCTACTAAAATAGAACAGGGATACCCAGAAAAAAAATTGCTCCATTGCACATTGAAAGACTTCACTTGCAGAATTTATCCCAAATGGCATTCTCAAAAATCTGTACCTTACAAGAGTATTGAAGGTGGTTGGCAATGAGGATTTCTTGTCGAGCAAAATTTGCCAAAGTGAACTCTGTGCATCTAAGACAGAAAAAAGTGGCATTTGGCATAAGAGCAGCAACTTCTTTGACTGTACGCATTGGATGATGAAGTATCTTCAATGCTTTGTTCAAATCTCGTAGATCTATACATATTCTGATGCCATCTGAGCTTTCTTTTATGAGCTACTACCATGGAGGATACCCATTCAGTAGGTTTATCAACTGCACAAATCCCACCTTGTTGCACTGTTTTATCTAGCTCAGATTTGACTCTGTCCTGCATGGCTACAGGAACCTTCCAAGCTGACCTGACAACTGGGATGACATTTAGGTCTAACTTCATGGAGTACACAACTGGAAGCTTGCCTAGTTTGGTTTCGAAAAGATCATCATAGGTAGAGAAAATATACTGGTCGGAATTAGAATAGTGGTCTTTTAAGCTAACATGGTGGACTTCCTTATTAAATGAACACAATTCCATTTTCAAACAGTCCGCGAGCCCTAATAATGACTGGACTTGCCTTTAGACATCCAAAATAACAAGTCATTGCTTCTTCCAGCAGAGTAACATGAAAGCATTACTGAGCCTTCAGTTTGGATTTCTTCACCAACATACACAACAAGCTTTGCACACTTTGCCAAATCAAGCTTTTCACTATCACATACTCTAGCAAATGTTTCTGCTGACATAACATTGCACTTTGAACCTGTATCAACTTTGAGCTCTATGGGTTTTCTATTTATCCAAACAGTAGAAAATACTTCATTCTTTGCCCATAAATGTACTGCATTAACTGTTAAGAACTGACACACCATCAACATAGAAAGTAGAGGTCACAGCTTTCTAATTGATCAGCTTGTTTCTTGAAATGTTCCCTTTTAATAAAAGAATGTGTGCCTTTTGATTTACAAAACCTTTTGAAATGATTCCACTTATTACATTTGTGGCATTGTTGACCAAAAGCTAAGGACTTTTTCCTTTTTAGATTCATGGTTACCACCACAGTTACCAAAGGAATAATACAAACAGTAGAAACGTTCAGCTCTTTAATAAAACAAGGCAAAGCTTTCAGGTTTTCCCTTCTTCAGTGCATATAAAATCATTATCAATTAATACATTTAAATAACTGAAATTAAAGAACATGTGACACAGCCAACCAATCAATTTAAAATATACAAAACCAACACCTAATTAATGTAACATCGTTTGTTTTCTGTGCAGTACTGGTTTCAGACTTACTGCATTATTTAGACCAGGGGATTGTATTTGCATTTAATTTTAGAATCCATATTAATTCTATATTCTCCAGTTTATTATTAGTATCACCTCCCCTACTATTCTTCTGTAATGTTTTAATAACTCTAAACTTAAAACAATGACTTACACCCTTCTGTAATATATGTTTAGCCAAAACATTGTTCTCTACACTTCTTTTTATTTCCAATTTATGCTCTGTAACGCAAGCTTTCAACCTCCTATTACTTTTTCCTATATAGAAACATGAGCATTGTGTGCATGTGGCCAAAACATTGTTCTCTCCACTTCTTTTTATTTCCAATTTATGCTCTGTAACACGGGCTTTCAACCTCCTATTACTTTTTCCTATATAGAAACATGAGCATTGTGTGCATGTGGCCAAATATACTATTTGAGTTGTGTTACAACAGGCATAACAGTCAAACGTGTATTCTATTTTACTTATTGGAGGAATAAAACTTATATCATTTAAAATATTTCTACAACAACTGCAATTTAGGCAAGGATATTGTGTCTTAAACTAACATCTTTACCGCCCTCATACAAAAGAAAAAAATCTTAAAAGAAGGATATGTTATAAAGATTTGTATGAGGGCAGTAAAGATGGTAGCAAATTTGCATGCTTTAGCCTGATATCAGTGATATATAGTGCAAAAGTTTCACCAGGCTTTTGATCCCTTCTGTAAAATAAGTGCCTTTTCATTGTAATGTCCGTTTAGGGGTTACACATTTCCCTAAATTTGCATTCTAGGCACTTGGGAGGGGGGTCTTCCTTTGACTCAGCCTGTACAACTATATGATGGTTTTCCCTCATCTCCTACAAAGACAGCAGGTGCATATACAAATGAACGCTTCCTTTCAATGGCTTCTGACCCAGCTAAATTAAGCAAAATAAATGCCTTTGTATGATAACCCTTATCAGAAAATGCAGCCTGTATAAAAATATTGTACTCTTGCTCAAACACTCCAATTTTCTGCAGTATTCGTATCAGACACAAGTGGTCCTGGTTTTTGAAATCTGTCTGCCATGCCAACAAACTATGCTCAAACACACTGAAAAATATGGCCCTTGTAATTGTATACAAACAAGCTCTCTCTCAGCTGGTTGCAATAACATTCAAATGCACAATAAACTCTTCAAAATACTGTGCTTTGCAAAATATGCTCTGAAATGACTGTATTTTGTGAAATAACTGTACTTTAATACTGCACAAACATGCAAACACTTCATACCCTTCTGATAGCTCTGATAGCTGTAATACGAAAAAGTATGCGCTGAGCGAAGAAATTATGTAGTTTTCTTTAATTCATTATGCATTTTGGACTTTATTTCAAACATTTTCCATAGTAATTCAAATATTTCTAGTAATATGTCATAGTTTCAGGCACTTTATTTACTTAAAATATCATTTAAAGCATTCTGTATGCTTAGTTTTATATTTTGTGAATAAGAAATCATTTGAGCAAGTTTTAACATCTGAAATTCATTTCTGACCTTTTTTGTGAATTATACGTGCAGTAGGGATGATTCACTCCTCTATATTCCTTCAGTTTCAACTGAATGCCTCTCTGTCTTGAATCTGGAGACACTGGATCCCATTCTGGCACCATTTTGCTCGTCCCTGTCTACAATGGATAATGAACAGATGGGGTAGTTCATTTATATGCTTTATTACATGAAAACACATCAGGATGGATAGCAACATTACAAAACGCAAACAAACTGATTGACTAACGGGTGTGGAAGATTCCCGACTCCATAGAGCCAATCCCCAAGAGACCTGACCGGATGTTATCAGCCCCTAAAGATGAACCACATTGGTCTAAAAGGATTCCTGTTGATGCCATGGTGATAGTGGCCACCACCAAAATGGAATTCGCTGAAGAGAGTCCTGACTATCCATCCTCCTAACAAGAAGTCTAGGATGTTTGATAGATTTGGGAAGCATGTTTGTGCTTCAAGCTACCTTCGCTCTAAGTTCTTTGAATTATATGGCACACTTCACCAGATTACAGAGAGATATGATTGAGGAACTTTCAAATACTCTCCCATAATCAGTTGCTGAAGAGGTCAGTGACAGTTTCCACTCAGCTTGCAACCCTTGATGCCATCTCCAGCTCGTCCATGAGGGTTATTGCCCATGCAGCTGAAGGGATGACCAGGGCAGCAGGTTCAGGTATAGCCATTAGAAAGCATTCACAGATGTGCTTGTCTGACTTTGTGGAGCCATTAAAGCATAATTCTTCAATGCTCCTTTTGACAGATCCGCCCTTTTTGGCCCAAAGGCAAAAGACACCCTAGCCAGATGTGAGAAAGATGGTAAGACCCTATATGCCATAGGTATATATTTCTCCATTACTCAGAGGCCTTATTCTAGGAACCAATTAAGTGGGAGACTATGGTTTAAAAAATCCAAAGGGCCTTTCCAAGACTCAGAAGGCAAAGACTTTCCCTGGAGTAGAGGGGAAAGCAATGGAAGATGCCGCCCTAGGGACAGAAATGGACCGGATAATCAAGGGTCCAGAGAATCTTTCTCTGGAACTTCCTCTCAGAATCCCTGAAGGAGGGCCCAATTGCCTTCCACTGGAGGCAGTTGGGGGGTGATTATCCCTGCATCTACCTGCCTGGCAATTGATAACTTTGGAGAAATGGGTACAGATGATAATATCCAGAGGTTACAACATTCCACTATCTATAAGCCCCAAACCACAGAAAAAAAACTCTCAGATGTTCCACCCAAAGGGAAGCAGCAGTCTTAGAGATTAAAAAACTGCTCAAAAAAGTCATCCAAAAAGTCCCTTCAGACCAAACAGGATCTGTGATCTACTCAAGATTTTTTTAGTGCCAAAAAAACAGGAGACTGGAGACCCATTTTGGATCCCAGCCACTTCAGCAAGGCAGTTCAGCAAACCAAATTTCTGATGGTCTTGTTTCAGTCCATACTTCCGTTTTTGGAAAAAGGCAACTGGATGTGCTCTATAGACCTCCAAGATGCTTATTGCCACATAAAAATGAAAAATAGCTCCAGGAGGTTTCTGCACTTCTGGCTAGGAGCCAGTCATTGCCAGTTCAGAGCATTGCCCTTTGGTCTCACCACAACCCCAGGGTGTTCACTAAATGCATGGCAGTGGTCACAGTTCATCTCAGACTGCAAGGTTTTTGAGTCTTTCCGTATCGCGACAACTGGCTCCTCACTGCAACCACCAGACATCTTTTAGAGCAGGCAAGAGACTACACCTTAAATATTTCTACGTCTCTAGGCATAACAATACATTTTGAAAAGTCCAGCCTTCAGCTTTCTCAGTAACTGGATTTCATCAATGCTCATTTAGACACTATTACAGGGATTGCGTCCCTACCTCCAGAAAGACTACAACGTATCAGAGTTCGTCAGGCAAATTCTTCAGAGCAGCAGGGTTCCAGCAAAACTTTTTCTTCAAACCTTAGGCTCCATGGTGGCATCAGTCACTCTGGTTCCTCTAGCAAGGTTTCATATGTGAATTCTGCAGTGATTACTAGCATCACAATGGTTTCTGATACATCATCCAGTGTCTCGTCTAGTTTTGATTACCAACCAACCGTTGCAAACAGGATCTCAAGTGGTGGTTACATTCCGATCAGATCCTCTTGGGCTGACCATTCATTCTTCCTCAGTTCCAAGCCATTGTGACCACAGATGATTCTCAGAAAGGGTGGGCATTATCTGGGAATGACTGTCCAAGGCATGTGGTCCCAGTTAGAGGCCAATTTGTACATCAGTGTTCTGGAAATGAGGGCAGTGCTGTTGGTGTTGCAACCATTCCAAGATGCCCTTCCTTCTGGGACAGTAGCTATTCAGACAGACATGTTCTTTGTTTATGTACCAGACTACGGGGAACAAAATCTTACCCACTTTGTTGAGAAGCACTCAGAGTTTGGCAATGGGTGATTTTTTAAAACCGCTTTCTGATAGCAACGTACATTCTGGGAAGTTCCAACGTGATAGTGGACAAATTGAGCAGGACTATTCTCATGCCTCACAAGTGGTTTCTGAACCCTGTAGTGGTGATTTTTTGCCATTGGGGCCAACTTCACTGCGATCTCTTTGCCTCTCCCATGAACAACAAGTGCAAAAGTTACTTTGCCCTAATCCTCCCTCCAGGGGAGTCACCCAGATATGCTCTTCTCCACGTTTGGCCTCCCAGTCTGTTATATGCCTTTGCCCCAACTCCTCTCATATCACAATTCCTAAAGAAAGCCAAATTCAGTAATCCTCATTGTTTCCTTCTGCCCTCAACACATTTAGTTTCCCTTCCTTTAGCTCCATCAGGTATGGAAACCATGAATTTTGGACCCAGTTCCAGATCTGCCAACTCACCCAGAGGCCATGGTTCATCCAACTCTCCAGCATTTCAAGCTAACTGCATGGCTTCTCCAATTCCTGTGATTGCCAGGGATCCTTTCCTTTCTTCTCCTGTCCAACATATTATTATTGCTCATCACAAGCCTTCTACTAGAAAACTGTATCAAGGCAAATGGCAAAAATTTACTAGATGGGCCTTGAATAAAGGTCTGGATCCTTATACCAGTCCCATTCATGAAGTTCTGGATTTTCTAAACACACTTTTTTCCAATCTGGTTCCTCTGCATCTAAGATAAAAGTTCATCTGGCAGAAATTTCAAATTTCAAACAAGCTGACCTGGAACTTGCTGATTTAAATGAAACTTGTCTTAACAGACTTGAGATGCTACAGAATCATTTAAATCTGCAGAAATGGAAAACAAAAATTGAGAGATTACAAAGATTTGAACAATGCAATGTTTTTGAATGGCCTAAAAACAATACATCTGATTATTCTAATGGTGTAGTAAAGGGTAGGAATACAATTTACACTGCAACTAAAAGCTCCAACAATGATGGGAATTTTAATTCACATACAAATAACACCAGCACCAAACAGAATGTTGTTGCTGATGCAGTACCAAGTATTGTACCTGAGAATTCATCTAACCATAATGAATCTGTGTCGGCTAGTATAGAGAATGCGAATGCCAACAGCCAGTTGAGCTTGAATATTGTTTACCCCTCTACCTCTACAGGAATAGGTACTAGGCCTAAAGATGGAGCTGCACACATTCCGTTTTTCAGAAACTACCTTTTCACATCAGGACAACTCCGAAGAGAATGAACAGATGACTAAACAGGGAGAGGAAATGGAAGAAGTCAGTAACATAGTAATCTCCCCATGCTTGGTGTTCAGTCTGTCAGACTTGGTTTTAAGTAATGACAATATTAAAGCGTTGAATAAAGGTCTGTCTTTTATTCCAGCTTTCCAATCTAGGCTGAGCGAGTTTGTGATCGACATTAAACAGTTTGGGAGAAATGTCTCATTGAAGAATATTTTTGGCTATGAAAATGTGAAGAATGACATTACTTGTCAGCAGAAATGGTACAAAAAAATGAGCACCTTTGTGCCAGTAAACCATCCAGCTATCAATCTGTTCATACGTCTATTAAGACAGCAGCAAATAGGCTAAGAATATCATAATTTAACAACTGGGGAAAGAAAAGCTTTATTGGAATTAATGAGAAATGATGACATTGTAGTCAAACCAGCAGACAAGGGAAGGGTGCTGGTGGTAATGAACTCGAATGATTACAAGAGAAAAATGGAGGAGATATTAAGAGATGATAAAACCTATCAAAATATTACTAGGAAAGCACTTGAAAAAGTAGATAATGAGGTCAGTAACACCTTGAGTGATGTGCTTGCCACCAGACTTATCTCTCAAGAGCTTTTTGATTTTTTTAGTACAGCACATGCTCCGATAACCACTATCAGTGGTCTGCCGAAAATTCATAAATGTCTGTGACCCCCCTGCGCCCCATAGTAGCTGGAAGGGGTTGGGTCATTGAATCACTCTTGGTATATGTTGAGGACCAACTAAAAAAACTCATAGCAGAAGTAGATACCATACTCGGACACTGGAGATTTTTTAGAGAAGTTGTATGAGAGGATGAAATCATACACATATTATTCTAATTTTATTCTTGTGACTCTAGATATACGGAGCCTGTTTACTGTCATTCCAATTCATATGGCATTGCAGCTGTCAAACAGTTTGTACAATCTAGACTGACAGGCACAGAATAAATTTATTATTAGAAATCATCTTGGAGAATAATCTCTTCTCTATGGTGACAAACACTATTGGCAATGTTGGGGTGTTGCCATGGGTACCCCATGTGCCAATCGTTATTCCAATATTGTGATTTCACAATGGGAGAAAGAACATGTCTTTAACAAAGCCAACCCATGGGCTAGCCACCTGATTTGTGGATGATATTCTTTTCATCTGGGAAGGGGATGATACTCAACTGAATTTATTTACAGATTTTTTGAATAGCATGATCACCTTCCTGTTCTTTGAAGCACAGTATTCTAAGACAGCAGTTGAGTTTCTTGATGTAAAGTTATCCTTTCATCCGGATGCATGACTAGATAATAGTATTCATAGAAAGAGTACTTTGAGAAATCACTACTTGCATAAAAATAGTATGCATCAGAGGCATGTCTTCCATAACATATTTGAAAATCAAGCTACTAGAATGTCTAGGCTATACATAGGTGATCATGAATTTGAAAAAGAGTTTCAGCAACTTAAAATACATTTGCAAAGAATAGGCTATTCTAATAGATGTGAATCTGAAGAATTGTGACATACAGAACATTAGAAAGAAGGGTCGACCCTATTTTCCAGTCAATCTGCACATGATGAGAAAACTACTAAGCATAATAATCCCTTTCCACCATTAAGGTGCATCATAACTTATTCTATAGATGTTCGACACGTATGTGACATCATCAGGAAGTACTGGCCAGTACTGACAGAAGATCAAAGTTTAAGAACAATAGTTGGAGATGTTCCCAGATTTACCTTAAAAAATAAAAAAGAATATCAAGGGACAAAGATGGAACTACTAGGAGACCTCAACATACTGAAGGCAGAAAGGGACTGTTAAATGTGGAAGATGTAAGACTGGTCAGTACATCAATATTTCCAACTTGTTTTGCCATCCAGTTTCTGGCCAGCTATTTTCTTTAAATGTGCGAGCTAACTGCAATAGCAAGCATCTAGTATATGTGCCTGACTGTTAAAAATGCAATGCTTTCTATATAGGGAGGACTGATCGCCAATTCAAAGAAAGAATCATTTGCCATATACGTGACATTGCCCATTCAGAAAAGACCAGTGCTTTAGCACATGTCAAAATGCATCCTGCACACTCCTTCAAGTTTATGACGCTACAGTTGATTACTGAAAACAGAAGGGGAGGAGATGTGTAGAATCGCACTGAAGTTGCTGAAATTGACTGGATCATCAGTCTACGAGTTGATCGTGAACCTGGACTTAATGGTGTGGTACCATTAAAACCTGTTTTTAAGACCAAACTCTTTAAAGTTTGTCATTGATTTGAGAAAATGTGTCCTTTTTCCCTTACTTTATCAGTCTGCTTTGAGCCAAGGAAAGGTGTGACCCCCCCCCACTTTTTTTTTTTTACCACTCCGCAGAGAAACGCCTTATTGACATGAGCTGGAGGTGTTGGCTCATATAGGCATTGTGATTGGTCTAGGCTGTTCAGCTATGGTTTGTGTACTGTGAACAACTGCCTTTTATGTGACGAAACTTACTTCATTGAAACAGAGTGCTAATCTACTATACCACAATTTATTTAACATATCCTTTTTAAACTAAGATGTTGCATTAATTCTCTAACTCTTCTGAAGAAAGGGAACTGGTATCCGCTCTGTTAGAGCAGTGTTTATTTATAAAGTAAATGCACACTCATTGAAGCAATGCTATAATTTGTACCTAAAGTTTTTCCACTGACTGGATTTCAGGGAGGGTGTATTTTTGCCATCATATTTCTGATAGGATGTCTTGCCTCTGGCTTGTATTGGAAGTGTCATTTTGTTTGAATGTCTTGATTGGTCAAGCCTTCCTTAAATGGAACACCTTCTTTCAGTTGTAACAGGATCTGAGTAAGGCAAAACCCAAAAGCGCTTATCCATCCTGGATGGTGCATCTTTTTGTGTCTTTATGTATTTTTCCAGAAGGATTTTGCTACAAACATTTCCTTTTTATCGAGGGTTCATTTTAATAAAGGATTTTAAGAGTCTTTTGGATGTCTATGATGGTTTGTTTGTGACATTTTCGCTGCATTGGCCTTTTTTTTTTTTTTTTTTCTTCACAGAACACCTTTAGCTGCTAACAAGTTTGTCTTTGATTGGCCTTGACAATTTTGGTTTCCCTTCCTTTGGCCCCAACTGATTCGGAAACCATGGATTTTGGACCCAGTTCCAGATCTGCTAACTAACCCAGAGGGCATGGTTCATCCAAATCGCCAACATTTCAAGCTAACTGCGTGGCTACTCCAATTCCCATGATTCCCAAGCATCCTTTCCTTTCTTCACCTGTCTTAAGTATTATTATTGCTCATTACAAGCCTTCTACTAGAAAACTGTATCAAGGCAAATGACAAAAATTTACTAGATGGGCCTTAAATAAAGGTCTGGATCCTTATACCAGTCCCATTCACGAAGTTCTGGATTTTCTAAACACACATTTCCAATCTGGTTCCTCTGCATCTATGATAAAAGTTCATCTGGCAGCGATTTCAAATTTTTATTCAGGCTAGAATGACTCTCCTCTAATGTCCCACAAGCTTTGTAAAGCTTTCTTGAAGGGACTCTTGCTACTAAAACCTCCATTGCTACTAAAACCTCCATTTAAAGAACCAGTTCCCCCTTGGGATCTAACTATATTGTTCTTCAAGCTCTTACTAACACCCCTTTTGAACCATGAGAATCTTGACAATTGAAGTATTTATCCTGGAAAACATTATTTTTGGTGGCTATTACTGCTGCAAGAAGGGTTTCTGAGTTGCAGGCCCTATCATGCAAATCACCCTACCTTATTTTTCATAAAGAGAGTTACACTCAGAACAAATCCATCCTTCCTACCAAAAGTTGTTTCCGAAACCAACAATGTTATGTAGTCCTATCTTGCCGTAATTCTTGCTGGATGGGTTTGGAGCTGATATTCGGCTCCGACTCTGCCGATACTAAAATTTGAGAGCTTTTACTGGCTTGAGGCTAGCCCCTATCCCATGGTGCCTCAAGGCAATCCCCAGATCTCGTTTGCTGCGAAAGCTTCGAGGTTGTGTCTTACTGCCTCGTTGACTAAGTAAAACTATATTTGCTAAATTTAGTCCTTTTTCCTAACATTTCTATCCATTATTTAATATATATAGTTTTTGTCTCTTGTGTGACTGTTTTTTGAGAGTTTCCAACCCCTATTCCTCCCCATAGGACTGTATAGCCCGTTTACGTTAGAGGGCCGTAGTGCCCGTTTAAGTTAGAGAGCCTTTCCTCCCTGTGTATGAGTGTTTTATATAAAAAAAAAAGTTCTTCTTTCTTCCACACTTCATCTTTGTCTGTAGTTAGTATTTAGTGTTGTATTGCTTGTTGTCTATCTAGCTACTTTATTCCTAGTAGTCAGAATGTCTACAAATAAGGATAGGGAGTATAAGGATCATCGCCCTTTGGGGTTTAAGAAGTGTGATGTGCACAGAAAATGTCTTTCACAGCCACACCAATTGCATGTACTGCCTTGGTGAAGCCCATTTGCAGGAGCCCTGCACTTTTTGCCATGCATTTAGCACCAGATTTTAAATGAAAGAAAGAAACTTATTGATAGGGGTCTCATGACCAGTTCCTTCCAAGAACAGCTGGAACTTGGTCAGGCAGCTCCAAAATCTTCTAAGAGGAAATCTTCGGCCTCAGCTTCGGAGCCGACTAAAAAGACCAATGCGTCGGAGCCAAGAAGTTCCGGCTCCGATTCAGCTTTGTCCATTTCAGTGTCATCGGTCTCCTCGGTGCCGAGGCAAACTTTGGCACTGAATATTTTACCGGAAATTGAGGTAGTCTCTCCCACCTTGAGATCTCCTATTTTGGAGAGGAGATCTCCTTCTGTCTCCACCAAATCTTCCAGGACTCTATCAGATGAGGACATCGAGTGGGTGGTGAAGAGGTTCCTTTCGGATCAAGCTCTGGCAAGAAAATTGGCCACTCCGGACCCAAAGGTTTCGGAGCCGATCCACTTACCGACCACTGTTCCTCCTCCGACTGCTTTGCTCTCGGAGCTTATTACTTCAGGTTCTTCTGTCTTAGAACTGTCGGCTCTGAGGATTCAACCTACTTCGTCTGAGCCAATTACTCTATCCTCAGTGGCTCAGTCTGGAGCCGAGGGATCTGGGAGCCGGCACTCTTTAGTCGACTCAGAGGGGGACAGTCACCTTGGGTTCTTGTCTGTACTGACCCTCCCTCTCGGAGCCTCTGCTCAACTCAGCTCGGCTCTCACTTCTGCTTCGGAGCCATTCCCCCTTGCTACGAGTCGACCATCTGTCCCCTCGGAGTGGAGGTCTTCTTCGGAGCAGGGGGGAAGGCTTTCAAAGCTGTAGAGAAGGCTTTATCCTTTGCTAAAGCCATACCATTGGAACCTGTGTCCCACCAGCAGCAGGCAGCAACCTCTTCCCCCCGTCACCCTCACAGCATAGGGAGCCAGAGGCCCAAGTAGCCCCCATTGGAGGTGCCCCCTCTTCCAAGACCTCCCCAGATTATCCCAGTGGAGAGCTCCCACGGAAGAGGCTATGTAAGAGGAAGCCTGTCTACTCACCAGAGTCTGTCACATCAGACACTGATTTAGAGGAATCAGAAGGGTCTCCTAGATCCCCCTCTGAGGATGTCCCCTTTTCTGACATCCTAGAAATCCTTAGACAGAGGGGTGATTGGAAGACCTCTAACGCTACTGAGGATGAATCTGTGTATCTTGAGGCCTTTGGTTCCCGACCTTCCACCTCCTGGGTGACACTGCCTTATGATCAACTCTTGGGGGGTCATATCGTGGAAAGCCTGGACCTCTCCATATTCAGTGGATCCTGTCCCGAGGAGGCCAAATAAGTTCATGACAGCACCTGAGGACAAGACTTTTCTTAGTAAGGGAGTTCCCATTGATGCTATGGTGGTAGCAGTGGCCACCAAGAAGGAGTTATTCAAGACATCTTCTAATATCCATCCTCCTAACAAGGAGTCCAGGACGATGGATGGGTATGGGAAGCATACATTTTCTTCAGTGGCATTTACACTAAGATCGCTGAATTACCTTACTCATTTTACTCGTCTTCAGAGGGATCTCTTGAAAGAGTTAGGAGACACCCTCCAGGGTTCAATAGCTCCGGGTTCCATGGACAAGGTTTCTGAGCAGCTCTCCACCCTTACTTCCATAGCTAACTCCTCCATGAGGCTCATATTGTATGCAGCAGATGGAGCGAGTAGGGCAGCCGCAGCAGAAATATCCGTCGGGAGACATTCTTGGATGCGCCTTTGTAATTTTACGGAGTCCTTCAAGTCTTCCTTCACTAACATCCCCTTTGATGGTTCATCTCTTTTTGGATCCCAAGTGAAAGAGACTTTGGCTAGGTGCGAGCAGGAAGGGAAAACCTTATCTGCCGTCTGAGTCCGTTTCTCCCTCCTGTCTAGATCCTATCCCATGGGTAATACAGGAGGGAAAATGTGGTTCCGTAAATCCCAAAAAGGTTTCCTTCAGGCACAAGGTCAACCCTCCCCTAGAGGCAGAAGGGGGGGATATAGTGGAAGACGCCGCCCTCACAGCAGAGGAGGTCTGCAGCATCATGGAGAAAGAGAAACTTTCTTTGATCGTCCCTTCCATCGCCCCTGAGGGGTTGCCCGACTGTCCGTCTCTGGAGGCAGTCAGGGGTCGCCTATCGCTGTACCCAAGCGCCTGGCTTAACCATCTCACAAGATCGTTTGATATACACCATAATATCCAGAGGTTTCCTGATCCCTTTGGTTCCAAACCCCCAACAAACCGGTCTCTACCAGACACCACCCATCCAACTAGACCGTGCAACATCAGAGGTAATCTCGTTGCTGCAAAAAAGAGTCATCCAAGAAGTCCCTGCAGAGCAAGTAGGATCCGGAACTTGCTCTCGATTCTTTTTAGTTCCAAAAAAAAGACAGGGGACTGGAGATCAATCCTAGATCTCAGCAGGCTCAACAAGTATGTAAAGAAATCGAAGTTCCAAATGGTCACTCTGCAGTCGATATTTCCCTTTATCGAGAAAGACAATTGGATGTGCTCAGTCGATCTCTAGGATGCGTACTACCACATCAAAATGGACAGGCGCTCAAGGAGACACTTACACTTCCGGCTGGGAGCCAGTCATTTTCAGTTCAGAAAACTGCCCTTTGGTCTCACTACAGCCCCCAGAGTGTTCACCAAATGCATGGCAGTGGTAATGGCTCACCTGAGACGTCAAGGATTACAGGTGTTTCCGTACCTAGATGACTGGCTAGCACCAAGCATCAACTCAGCAGAACCAGGGACGAGACTCTATCCTTGTGCGCCAGTCTAGGCATCACTGTCAACCTAAACAAGTCAGTCTTATCTCCTTCACAGCACATTGTATACTTAGGCTCAGAAATAGACACAACCACCATCTCAGAAATAGACACAACCACCATGTAAGCAAGACTAACACCAGAAAGAGTAGAGTCTCTATGCAGTCAGGTCAGATCCTTGCTAAACAAACAAAAAGTTCAGGCCAGAGTAGTCCTTCAATTCCTAGGGATTATGGCTTCCGCCATCCTATAAGTTCCCCTTGCTCATCTACACATGAGGATACTTCAGTGGCTGTTATTTGCCCAAGGGTTGATGCAAGACCTTCCATTGTCTCACCAGATTTTTTTATAACAAACACCTGCAAAAAGGATCTGACATGGTGGTTGCACACAGAACAACAACTAGGTCGTCCACTTGCTCCTCCCCAAGAGTTTTGACAACGGACGCTTCCCAGATAGGGGGGGGGGGGCATTATCTAGGAATGACAGTCCAAGGTACTTGGCAGAACCACAAGAACCACTTGCACATCAATGTTCTGGAGATGAGAGCAGTGCTGTATGTGTTGCAAGCACTTCACAGCTCCCTTCCCACCGGGACAGTTGCGATTCAGACAACATGTCTGTCATGTGGTACATAAACAAGCAAGGGGGAACCAAATCTTACCCACTTTGCAGAGAGGCCTTAAGAGTTTGGAAATGGGCGATGGATACTCAATGCTTCCTGATAGCAATGCACATCCCAGAGAAATCCAACGTAATAGCAGACAAACTCAGCCGAGCAATTCTGATGCCTCACGAGTGGTCCCTGAATCCAAAAGTTGTAAAAGAGATCTTTCACAGATGGGGCCAGCCTTGCTGCACTCTATTTGCCACTCACCTGAACACCAAATGCAGCAGCTACTTTGCCCTCATTCCCCATCCCGGGATGTCACCCAGGGATGCTCTAGTCCACGATTGGCCCCCTGGACTTCTTTATGCCTTTCCTCCTTTTCCACTCATCCCAAAGGTAATACAGAAAGCAAGACAGTTGAGGAGTTCCTTGATCCTCATTGCTCTTTACTGGCCTCAACAAGTTTGGTTTCCCTTCCTGTGGCCCTACCTTTTGGAGGAACCATGGATTCTGGACCCATCTCCAGATCTCCTGATTCATCAATCGGGACAGTTCCACCCCACCATCCACACCCTCAGATTGACAGCATGGTTGCTCCAGTTCCACGAATAGCCAGGTGTATTCCCCTATCCCCTTCGGTCAAACACATTCTAATTTCATCCCATAAACCTTCCACTCAGAAACTATACCCAGCAAATGGAAGTTTTTCATTTTGGGCTACGAACCGGGGCTTAGCCCCATATATGGCTCCTGTAAAATCTATCTTATCCTTCCTAGCATCAATTTTTCATGAAGGAGCGGCAGCCGCTATAATTACAGTTCAGTTAGCTGCCATTTCCAATTTCCATTTTGGCTTCATGGGAAATCCAGTCATGCAGCACTCCTTGTGTAAAACCTTCTTAAAAGTTCTTCTTCTCAGGCCTCCAATCAAACAGCCATTAGAACCATGGGACTTAAACTTAGTCCTCTCATCTTTGATGTCTGCACCCTTTGAGCCATCTTCTTCATCAGACCTAAAATTGTTGTCATGGAAAACACTTTTTTTAGTAGCCATAACATCTGCTAGGAGAGTCTCAGAACTGCAAGCTCTAACTATTCGACCTCCTTACATTATTTTAAACAAGGATAGAGTCTCTCTCGGGACAAACCCTTCCTTTCTTCCCAAGGTATGCTCAGAGCACAGTCTGAATACTACTATTGAACTACCTGTGTTTTTTTCCAAACCACTCTAATAAATCTGAGTATAGACCACACCAGTTAGACATTCACAGAATTCTCAGATTTTTATTTACACAGGACTAAAGAATTCAGAAAAGCAGATCAACTATTTGTTTCCTTTTCCGACAAAAAGAAGGGCTTGCCTGTTTCTAAGGTTACTCTTTCAAAATGGCTTTCAGATTGCATTTCATTTGCTTATCAATCAGCTGGCAAACAATTAACCATCAAAGTTAAAGGTCATTCTACTAGAGCTGTATCTACTTGTGCTTTTAGATCTAGGCTCCCAATTGATACTGTTTGTGCAGCAGCTACTTGAACAAGACTACATACTTATGTCACTCATTACAAATTGGATTTGGCCTCCCGGGACAGGTCTTCCTTTGGGTTCACTGTGCTGAAGAGTCTCTTCACTTGAGCCACCCAGGATATAGGTGCTAGAATTACGGTGAGATAGGACTACATAACATAAAGAAGTTATGTACTTACCATAACGTTCCATGTTTGAAGTCCATCTTGCCTACATTCCTGCGTCCCTCCCTCCAACCCAATTCCTGTTTTCTGTGGGATCTGGTGGACTATACTGGTGCTGTCTGGTTCTCTTTTGTTGTCCACCTGGCATGGATTATATTTTCAAAATACTTTGTATATATGCAGCTCTGATATTTGTCTTACCTGATAGGTACTTATTGCTTTCTTGCAAACTAGATCTGGGGAATTGCCATGAGGCACCATGGGATAGGGGCTAGCCTCGAGCCAGTAAAAGCTCTCAAGCTTTAGTATCAGCCGAGTCGGAGCCAAATATTAGCTCCGAACCCATCCAGCAAGAATGTAGATGAGATGGACTACAAACATGGAACGTTATGGTACGTACATAACTTTTTTTTAATCAGTCACTACAATTTCCAGTCTTTTCCCCGAATTTTTCTAACAAAGAGAAATATGCCCTTCATTTACTAGATGTACACAGACAACTACGTTTTTATCTTCACAGAACTAAAGAGTTCAGAAAATCGGATCAGTTATTTGTAGCATTTTCTTCCCTCCATATGGGTAATCTAGTTGCTAAAGTTACTTTAGCTAAATGGCTCAGAGACTGCTAGGTTACTTTAGCTAAATGTCTCAGAGACTGCATCACGTTCATCTATCATTCTAAAAGACTTCCAACTCCCCAAACCAGTTCAAGCCTATTGGCAACTTCAGCAGTTTTCATCCCAGAGTTTCTCTAGACATTTGTGCATCAGCCGCATGGTCTTGTCATCATACCTTTATCACTCATTACAAATTAGATCAGGTCTCAGGGGGTCAAGCATCCTTTGGCTCTATGGTGCTTAGGAACATTCTTCTTTGAGACCTCTCAAGGCTAAAGTAGCTGAGGATTCTGTCCCACTGTTAAGGATTGGGTGAAGATTGATAACATCAGATAAAGAAGTTATGTCTTACCATAAAGGTGGGAGGGTGGCATAATGGTTAAGGCACTTAACTTACATGCACAAGGTGCAGGGTTTGATTCTCACATGGGGTCATTGGCTAGGCTTAAAATGGCCCACAAGGGCAATTAGCCTAGTAGTAATCTATCAACCTATGAATCTATGAACCTATATAATGTTCCATCTGTGTTGTCCATCTTCACCAATCCTTGACATTCCCACCCACCTTCCCCCATTCTGAGACTCTTAGTAGACCAGATGAGTCCTAAACTAGTTTCCCTTTAAGGACTCGTGTATGGCTACATTCTCTATACTTTCTATAGTTAACCATGTTTTGTTTTTCTATATACTATTTATTTGGCATTCTCGATCTGAGTTAATCTCTGTGAAGAGCATTATGAGTAGTGCTTGGCTCGAGAGTTTGGAGAGGGAGAGCTGGAAGATATGACTGAGGTGGTTCTGAGGTTCGGAACCGACTGGTAAGGATTGGTGAAAATCGACAACACAGATGGAAGGTTATGGTAAGACATAACAGCTGATCCAGAATAGGAGGAAAAAATTTCTCAAGAAGTCCTAGAATCAGCGCCTGCAGACCAGATGGTCAAATGATTTTATTCAAGTATTTTTCTGGTGCTAAAGAGAGAAAGGGACTAGGAGGCCCGTGCAAGACCTCTCCTTTCTCAATATTTTTGTAAAGGTTCCAAAATTCAAAATATTCTCCCTTCTGATCCTTTTACCATTTGTCTCACAATATCGGTCCTTTGTCTTACAGTTTAGAATTTCTGTGGTACTAATATTATTTACAAAGTGTCATGCTCCAGTAATTGCTTATTGCAGGCTCCAAAGCACTCACATTTCCATAGTTGGACGTTTGCCTTATATTTGCAGACTCTTTTCCATATGTCTAGAGTCCTTAGAAAGTGATCAGAATCTTCTACTCATTCTGAAGTTTTGAAGTGAACTTAGGGAA
The DNA here is from genome assembly GCF_019279795.1 of Protopterus annectens. Lineage (NCBI taxonomy): Eukaryota > Metazoa > Chordata > Ceratodontiformes > Protopteridae > Protopterus > Protopterus annectens. The sequence continues at coordinate 1,623,378,822 of NC_056737.1, forward strand.
TTCTTCTCTCATCCGATCTTATAGAATTGTTTTTCTGGGATGTCTGTTAAATTCTGCCTTGGGAAAGACAGACAAAGTATAAATGCTCCAAAAAATTCTTCTGGAGTTTTTACCCTCAAAACCGAGTACTTGTCAGGGAATTTCTCAGGATCGTAGGGTACATGACCTCTACAATTCCCCTGGTAGGGCTTCATATGATGAAAATTCAGTGGCACCTCAGATCAGTGTAGACTCAAGATCTTCACCCTTTCTCTCTTTAGATATCCATTTTGGGGGTTGTCAAGAGGGAGGTTCTGTGGTGGATAGACCAGTTCTCATGAAATCAATGGTCTCAACATTCTCCCTTCCACCTCCTCTTCAGCATGTCACAATTGATGCTTCAGACCTGGCATGGGGAATGGTTTCAAAAAGGGGTGAAAGTGCAAGGTATGTGAAAAAATGTGACAGACAGAAGCACATAAAGGTCAGAGATGTTGGCAGTCGTAAATGTGTTGAAAGCCCTAAATCATCACTGGGACCTATGCATGTTTTCACAAAAAACACAATTCCACCATCAGAACACACTTTTATTGCAACAAAGCTTTCAGGTAAACCACCCTTTCTCACTGCTAATATCAATACACAATACATGCATCACATTTAAATCAGAGCAGATGAGTATCACATGACCACAGCCAAATAATCACACAATACTTTTAATTAAAACTTGGACATGCACATATATATAAAAAATGGTTTCACTTTATAATCTTGAAAAACGGAAATGTCGAATTTCAGTATTTTGAGACTATAAAGTCGGAAGTGCAGTTACGCGAAAATGCATAATAACAAATGTGGAAATGTCGCATTCACCATTGTGTTCGCGTACATGACATGTGGTTTGTGGATTTAGCTGGGGTTTGAGGTAAGTGGTGTTTTTGTAAGGGTATTAGGTAGGGATTTTAGTGTGCGAGTTTGTGTAGTGGTGAGTTTTATGTGTTTGTGTGTTTAGTGCGACCTCTGAGTTAAGTAGGGGGGTGTGGGGGACTCAGCAAGATTGTTTGTGTTTTAGTTTTGTTGTGTTTGTGTGTGTGTGTGTGTGTGTGTGTGTGTGTGTGTTTTCTTTTTTGTAGTGTTGGTAGATAGGTGTGTTTGTGTGGTGTAGTGTTTTGTTTGTTACGTTCGTGGTTTGAAAATTTGTGGTTTTAAAGTTTCGGGTTTTTGATTTTTTTCGGCTTTATAGTCTTGAGATACTGAAATTCGATATTTCAGTATTTCGAGAATATAAAGTGAATCCATAAAAAACATACATATATATAAATAAAAAAACATACATATATGTAAAAAAACTGTCCTACAAATTTTGTTGTGTTTTCACTAAAATAAGTTTAATACTAACTAAATTAAGACCAGGCTCTGAATCTGCACATAACCTAATAATCCATTAATATTCTTTATTTTCCAAATAGTTATTTATATCACCTCCTCTAATTTCTTTGTGTACAGTGTCTATTACCCTAAATCTAAAGGAATGTGATGTACGTATTGTATATTGATATTAGCATTGAGAAAGGGTGGTTTACACGGAAGCTTTGTTGCAATAAGTGTGTTCTGACAGTGGAATTGTGGTTTTTGTGAAGTTGTCTTGGTGTTTTCCAGCTGCCATCGTATCAGCCTTCTCCGCCTATGCATGTTATCACATACAACACCACAGCAATATGGTGCATAAATGGTTGGGAGGTACATGATATTGCCCCCTTTACTGACTTGTTATAATAGACTGGGGGGTCACAACTCAGCTCAGTTTGCCTACTCAGACTATACATTCTGTCGGTGCAAAAGATAGTATATTACAAGTTAAGCAGGACCAGGACAGACCCTCACAAATGGAAACTTCACCCTAGGGTCGTCCACAAATGGATTCAACTGTGGGGACACCTCAAGTAGATTATTTTGCCTCCTCTCTGAACAGAGAAATAAAGTAATTCTGCTCTTGGATTCCTTGCAAGCAGGCCTAAAAGATAGATGCTGTCTCATTCCCATGGGAGTTAGCAACTCAGCTCAGTTTGACTCTTCAGGCTGTATACATTCCTTCAGAGCAAAATATTGTAGCAGAGAAGATTAACAGGTCCAGGACACCGACCCTTACAAATGGATAGTTCACCCTTGGGTCTTTCACGAATTGACTCAACTGTGGGGAATACCTCAATTAGATCTGTTTGCCATCTCTCAGAACAGACAACTAAACAAATTCTTCTCCAGGATTCCTTGCAAACAAGCCTGAAAGACAAATGCCTTCTTATTCACATGGATGGTAATGTTCTTCTCTGCCTTTCCACCCTTTCTACTATTATCCAAGGTTCTTCTGAAGATCCAGAAGGACTCTCCAAAGATTGCAGTGGTGATCACCACCCCCACCCTTTTGTTCCAGCCAGCAGTTGTTCTCCCGTCTTTTGAAAATGAAATCACCACAAGTTTCACTACAGACTGGATTTACTCACACATTACAGGGATTGTTTGATGTACCCCAGCCTGAAAACTCTTCAGCTGCCTGCCTGGATGTTAGAATTTGATACTTTTTGGGCACTTAAGGGCATACAGCAGGTATTGAAGGAGAATAAAAGCCTGCTACTAAAAAATCATATATGTGTAACTAGAAAAGATTTCCTAGTTTGTGCCATTCAAAGAACTAGTGCAGTCTTAAGGCCCACCTTCCTCTCTTTTTTGAATTGTGCGAGTTGCTGTTCTCTGGCCTTTCTTTTTCCTATTAAGTTTAATTTGTCTGACATTTCTGCTTATTTGCCCTTAGATCCCCTTTCTTACAATCCCAAAGTCAAGCAATTTTTGAAAGGGGTTTTACATATTTTTCCACATAGAAAACATGTGGCTTCTTCTTGGGATCTTAACTTTCTGCTTGAAAAGCTTACTCTTTTCGATCTGAACCACATCATCAGGCTGACTTGAGGTTCTTAACTCATTAACACCCATTTGTGTGGAATGCCACACTTCTGGCAGCCTATGCACATCTTGCATTACAGAGTATTTTATGAAAAGTAAACTTTAAAAAGCATAAGATAAACAAATGTAGATAGTTTGTGGACAATAAAAGCTACTAAAACTGTAGAAATAGCAGTGTTATCACTAAGTATTCTTTGCAGTGATAATAGTGCATCATCTTTTCCGTAAATATTGTAAAATATTATAATGCACAAACCCCCAAATTATGTTTTTTCTAAACTTCCACAAAAACATTTTCACATCTTGAAAACTATACAGCATAGACATATATTGTTACAACACTTTTGTTAACCAGACATAAGCTTTTACATGACAGCAACAAATTCCTGTATAAGTGCATATTTATTAATATATTTACAGAAATATGAAAACACGTTTAATTGTATAACTAGCAATATAAGTAATACTGAGCGTCTCTCAAGGTGTACAACTTACAGTGCAAATGTCACAGTTTTCTTCAACATGTAAGGTGGCTTTACTTGATGTCATGCAACAATTTGTCACTTGATTTTTGAAGTATTAAGTACATATGGAAATATTGCTTATTTTCATCATTACTAACAAACCACTACCAAATATTTCCAGTATAGTCTGATACAAACAAGCAATGACAGTGAACTGTCTTGTCACCCACATTAGTGTTTCACACCATACAGTTCAATAAAATGTAGCTCTCTCAATTATGAAAATATAAACGTAAATATGAATGATAAGTGGCAAACAAAGATTATTTTCTTGTATGCAATAACTTGAAGAACAGCAGCAAGAAGAAATCCACAACTGGCCACAGCACAAACACAGGTTTAAGAAAAAAACTCAAAACTCTAGCACCTTGGCTTACAGCCTTCCAGGAGTAATACAAAACACACAGCTTTACACAGACTGTATAACACCATTCATCAGTTAATTATTCAATTACATAGTAATTGTTTCCAATTAATCTCTAAATTTAAGCCTACAGGTGCCATAGTATTGAACTTTAAAATATAAACAGATTCTTTACAAAGAAGTTTGTCCTTAATATCACATATTTCACCAATTTTCATAAAAAACTTTTCCTAAAACAGAAGCTTTTAACAAAGAATGATCAGCATTATGAACGGTTTTGAAATGCATTGCAACATTACTTTCTGTTTTACCATTCTTTATACCTCTTATGTGTTCCTGTATTCTTACTTTAAATTTCCTTTTGCTTTCTCGTATATAAAATAAATTACAAGGGCAGCTGAGAGCATATATTATCCCTTCACTGTTACATGAAAAGCTACCACCAGGAGAAAACTTAATACCATTTATTTTCTTAAAATTTGTAACACAGAAACATATAGAGCAACCACCACAAGGGCGAGTGCCTCTCATGGCAGGAATTATGTGCAGTGTCTCATTAGGCATAGAGAAATAGCTAGAAACCAAAAAGTCTTTCAAACTTTTTCCTTTTTTATAGGAAATACAAGGACTATTTGCTGTTATTCTCTCCAATTCCATGTCCTGAAGTAAAAATTGCCAACAGCTATGTAGTATTTTATTAATCCTATTGCTCAGACTATTATACATTGAAACAAAATATATCTGATTTTTGCAAGATTCAACATTATTCCTTTCTCCATGCATGACATTTTGACACTGATTTAACTCCAGTCTAAATGCTGCAACTCTTTGTAAAGACTTCTTAACCACATTATAGTTATAAACCCAGTTAATAAGCATGTAAAAAGTGTACCTACACTCTCTTACAAAATCCCCCAATCACTACAAATTCTGTGCATTCGAAGAATGCTTCCAGCAAATGTTGGGGATGAAAACTAGTCCCATGCAAAAAAATGGAAATTATCTGCAAATTTCCTGTGTACTGATGTCTTAATGTCCCCACCATTAACACCCTCTAGTACTAAATCAAGGAAATGAATCATGCTACCACACTGTATGTCATCAAATTTCATACCATAAACATTTTGTTCTAAATCCAACTGAAAATTCACAACATTATGCCTACCACCTTTACAAACAAAAAATAAATCATCTATGTATCTGTAATAGGCAATAACATTATTTTTCACAAACTCATGCTTATACAAGTATTCAAGCTCAAAAAGTGCCATGAACAAATTTGCATACATGGGGGCAAAAGATGCCCCCATGGCAGTACCCTGCAACTGGTGGTATACACATCCATCAAAGACAAAAAAAATGATTTAATAAACAAAATTGCATAAGCTCTATTATGTAACAGGACAGGGGAGAATTTCCCAAAAAATAATTCAAGGCTTTAATGCCATCCTGATGCCTAATACTAGTGTATAAACTTTTCACATCCATGACAACATAGTACATATCACTACTCCACTTAACGTCCTGTATTCTGTCCAAAAAATCAAGAGAGTTTTTTTATACAAGACTGTAACTTCATAACATGAGACTTTAAATATTCATGTATGAGTAAGCCTATATTGGTCAAAAATATCAATGGACACCAACAATAGGATGACCAGGAGGGTTCTACAAACTTTTATGCAATTTAGGCAGACAATACAAGGCAGGTAATTTACACCCACCCACATCAAACTTTTCATCAACATCCCCTTGGGTCAAATAACCTAGTCTGACCCCCTTCTCTAATGACACCTTATATATTGTCATAGCATTATTATAGTCAACAATGTGACACTTTATCCTCATTCCTTAGATGTTCATAACACATGTTGACATATTGTGTATAATGTAAAATAATTATTTTGTTCCCTTTTATCAGAGGGCTTCATTATAATGAACTTGCGATCCAAAGTTGAAATTGTTAACTTGTAAAAAGAAACTACTGGTGGTGCAAAGGTAAAATCACCAAACAGCTTTAATAAATCAAAACAAAATAACAGGTACACTTGAACTGACTCAGCGCTTTCACCCAACTAGGGCATCTTCAGAGGCAGTTAATGAAATGTTAACAAACCTTTATAAATAAAATTCAAATAACATTATAACCAATGTGCGTTAAAATACAATAAAATTATTGTCAAATGTCCTGAGAGTTAGCTCTTGCTGGTGCAGCAAAATTTCACTTGTCAAAAAGTTCAGCACACATACAATACAAACATTTAACAATATGCAATGTGTCTCAAAATTTCCTTCCTTAGAGAATCCCTTGTATTTCCTTCTTACAAAATTACAACTTTTCAAATACATAAAGCTTTATGCTTTAATATACATGCCAAAGATAAGGTGTCATTAATGCCAGGTCGTGTGCTGGCTTCTAATCTGATTTGCCATAAGCATTCTCTAACTTCAAGCATGTTTTTGTAATCTCCACCAGAGTCTTTTGTGAATAGTCTGTCCATGACAAAATATATAAATTTCTTGAAATTCATACAGTCCTTACTATGGGTAGATAAAGAATTAGTTGACTTTTTGTTTTTTATATCCCTGGTGTGTTCCAGTATCCTTTGTCTTATTTTTCTTGTGGTCATTCCAACGTAAAACGCTGGACAGGATAAGCAAGTAGCAACATATATGACCATGTTCGTGTTACAATTCAATACCCTGGACACATCAGGGACCTTTTGTAGTTACCAATTTGTACATAAGGACCGTCATCAATATAGTTGCAGGCTTTGCAATTTCCACATTTAGCCATCCTAGCAGGTTTTTGACTAATGGGTTTAGGTATTTTCTCCAGAAGTTCCTTGATGTTTACACCCCTGCTGTTTATAAATTTTGGGCCATCCCCTAAAGTATTTAACATATCTATAGAAAATATGTTGTGCCATCCTGTTTCAATACCTTCCTTAACCTTACCAGACATGGTGCTGTACTGCAACACTATGCCCGTCTGGATGTCATTGTGTTTGTGTTGATATCCAGAGACCTTTCCTATATCTCTTGATTTATCTAATAAAATTGGGTTAAAATCTATTCCCCTTCTTTGAATAATGTTGTGTTTAGTTGACATTAATAAATACATGGGGTAACCTCTCTCTGCGAATAAACCAATCAGTGTCTCTACTTCTTCTAAGAATGTAGTATCCTCACTTACTATACGAGATGCCCTAATCATCTGACCTTTTACTACGTTTTCTTAACATAGTACAGGTGACAGCTCTCGTAATGTAAGAAGGTGTTACTGTATGTCTTTTTCCTAAATAAAGTTGATTCTATCCTCCCGTCTCTGGTATATAAATGCAAGTCCAGAAAATCAATGTAACTTTTGTCAACCTTACTAGTGAACTTCAAAAAAGTTGTGGTATGATTTAAATAAACTATAAAGTCATCCAACTCATCTTGAGAACCCTTCCATAAGAATAGTATATCATCCAAAAACCTTAAATAAATAAACATTTTGGATGAATAAATAGATGTCAAAACATATTGGTCCTCCCAGTCAGCTAGTACCAGGTTGGCGTAAATGGGAGCACATCTAGCTCCCATTGCTACTCCCGTGCATTGTTTGTAAAATTCACCCTCAAAGTGAATATAATTGTTTTCTAAGACAATATGCATTAAATCCACCAATAAACTTCTTTTTACTTGGTGTATATGACTATATTTAGTCAAACTTCTATAAAACCATTCCAAACCTGTCATGAGGTATTACTGAAAATAAGTTTGTTATATCAACTGTAACAAACCAAAAATTCCCCAAGGTCGTGTTTAGCAAAGTTTTTAGGCAGTCCAGACAGTGCCAGGAGTCCTTTAGTATATGTGGTATGTAGTCAAGAGTGTTTTTACTAACAATGTCAATATATGCCGCCAGGGGTTCCATTTTTGATCCTCTGGCTGCCACAATTGGTCTAAAGGGAGGGTTGGTGATATCCTTATGTATCTTGGGAATACCGAACAGACTTGGGCATAACTGGATGCTCTACTGACAAGTAAGTGTATTCATCATGGTTGATTTATTCCCTCACAAAAGAAATCATAAATTTGCCAATCAATCTTTGTATATGCCCTCTGAACATCAAATTTAGACACCAATTCGTAGGTGTCAGAATCTTGCAGAATGTTCTGCATGTTCCACGTATAGTCTGTATTTGACATAAGTACCCCACCTCCCTTGTCAGGTTTCATGACCCTATATTGACTATTGGTTGAAAGTTCCTTTAAACAGAATTCTTCTGCAGATGTAAAATTTTTATAGGTATGCACCATTGTTTCAATCACTCTTCTCATTTGAGAGGTGCATAGACATACAAAAGCTAGTACCAAGGGATTGTATGGTGGAATAAATAAACTGCTCCTCTTAACTGTTGTGATCTGCCTCTCTCTTTCTATGTTGGGTTTGTTCATAAAGTATAACTTTAACTTGAGTTGTCTTGTGTATAGTTTCAAATTGATAAGTTTACTTATATCATATCTAAAATTAGGTACATAAGAAAAGCCTTTTTTCATCAAACTTAAATGACTGTCAGAAATAATCAAATCTGAATAGTTATAGATGATGAAAGAGCCATCACCAATAATAATTGGACCTTCAAGATTGTCCGTGTTTTTATCTGGACTAAAGGGAACAACCAGTGAATCATAAAAGCCTCAACTATGTAATCAGTAATGACCAATGACAATTCTATATTGCTAATAGTGTGGTCTATATTGTTTGTTCGCAATTTTGATCGCTCTACCTGTAGTACCAGTTCCTGTTGGAGTTGTTTCTCCTCTGTCCCCCACCTCTCCAATTGCCCCTTGCTTGGAAGTTCTGCCAGTGAGGTGGTCTTTCGTCCGGGTGAATCTGTGGTTGGTCCTGATTCTTTAATCGGTCGGACCGCCTTAAAGGGGGTGGGTTCTCTTAAAAAAAAAAAAAAAAAAAAAACGTCCCCTCATCTGCGTCCTTTTGTATAACTTCAACCTCCCCTACCTCCGTCTGAAGTGTTTCTCTTCTTGTATCTAATTCCCTATGTCCTTCTTTAGTGTTCGGCATAGGGTAAGCCTTTTTCTCCTTATATATATTTGTGTCCCTTTGAATTTTCCTTTGTTTTCTTTCCATGCTAGTTTTTACAAACTTGTCAAGATCGATCTTCATCTTCTCAAACCTGTTTCTGTAACTATCAAACAAGTCATTAATAATACTTTGTTTGAGTGTAACCAAGTCATTCTTTAAATTGACAAGCTTACTGGTGTTGTCTCTAATAATTATTCTCATCAAATCTAATCCTGTCCTGTCAAACAGTTCCAGCATATTCCCATAGGGTTCTGAGTTAGCCTCAATAAAATCCTAAGGCCTCTTGGTACCTGGTTAAGCTCAATAGAGCATTTCAGAAATACATTATCCATCCGTAAAGATTTGTATGTTTTGGCTTAATTATAATATCTTTTCTTTGACTTAAATCAACCAGTGACTTCCATTTAGGCCTACTCAAATTGTATATAACATCTTTGTGTTTATTAAAACTATCAAACAGTTGTATTATATGATTGTTAAGCATGGCAGAAAAACGTTTTATTGTCTCATTAATATAAGGGGGAATAAATGCACTTTTAGTGGAAATAGCATGTGTATCTAACAAACAATAAGCATCAACATCAAAATCTGACATACAAGAAATAAAACTTTCATCATTGTCATGTGACATGTCAGAAATAAAACTTTCAATCTCTGAGTCAGCATGGTCAGAAACTTCAATATTCCTTGCATTGTCTGTCCTATTAAAAATAATTTAAATGCAATTTCCTAAAAACATCTTGTTTTAACATGTGAAGGCGAGGCATAACTGTAGGTACAAACTTTAAACCAAATTGTAAAATATGGCACTCCTTGTCATTTAAATTGCAACCTGACAAATTCACTAAACAGAATTAAAAGACACATTATCCAAACTTACTGGTAAATTTTCATTTCCATCTAGCTCGTTTAAAATGAGGTCTATAGTCTGAATTAGTATAAACATAGGTTCATAGGTTCATACTAGGCTATCTGCCCGAGGGCATTTACAAGCCTAGCCCATCGTTTTGTGGCTTACGCCACCCCTTTAGTATGGGGAACTATACCCATTATTTTGCTGTGCCTCTGTCGAGCAGTGACACTGAGGTAATCCCTGGGGTATATCTGCGATCTCCCATCCATTGGTCAAGATTTCTCTTGAACAAGGCCAGCGAGGTGCTCTGCCTCACATGTACCGGGATTTTGTTCCACAGCATAGGGAGTCTTTGGGTGATGAATCTATCCCTCCAGCACGCCCTATTAATAGCCGTGTCGAGGTTTAAGTCTCCCGCCCTTGTGGCTCTGATGGATCTAGATTTTTGAGGTGAAGCATATTCATCAAATCTGGGTTTGACATGGCCTTGTATGTTAGGCAAAGGTCACCTCTGAGCAGCGGTAAGCGACTGAATAGAGCTGGAGTTCTTTCAGTCGGGCAGCATAGGTCAGATTTTTCAGACCCTTCATCCTTTTGGTGAGGAACTTTGTGGCCTCTCCAGCTGCTTCAAGTGTCGGGTCAGATACATTCGAATGGGGCATTGTACTCAATCATTGGTCTGATGAGTGATGAGTAAAGGAGACTATGACCTCCCTGATCTAGATGAGAATCCTTCATGATAAGGTGGGCAATGTAGAAGGTCCTCCTAACTACCTTAGCTACATGGGTGTCGAATGACAGACTACTATCAACCTGGGTCCCCAGGTCCCTGATAACTTCTTCTGTGTTCAGTGGATTGCCACTTATTTGGTAGCTAGGGGTAACCTTGTTTTCCCCAAGGGTATGACAATGCATTTTTGGCATTTAACTTTAGGCCGTGGCTCTGGCACCAGTTATCCGTTCTGTGAGACCCTTCTGAAGGATATCTGTGTCAGAAGTGTTTTCTAGTTTGCAGTCATCTGCAAACTTTGTCAGCCATAACCCTCCTGTGTTTGCTTGTACTTCGGAAAAGTAGATGCCAAACAAGAGTGGGCCCAGGACTGAGCCCTGTGGGACACCACTTGTGACAGGCTTTGAGTCTGACATGGCGCCAGCAACTCTGACCCTGTGGGTTCTGTCACTCAGCCAGTTTGCAACCCATCTTGTGATGTATGGGTTAACATTTAAGCTGATGAGTTTTTCAATGATACCCGAGTGGGGTATTGTATCGAAGGCCTTAGCCAGATCGAGGTAGGCTGTATGGACTGCCTTTCCCTCATCAATGGCTTTGGTGACTGTTTCAAAAGTCAACCAAGTTTAAAAGGCATGATCTGCCTTTGACAAAGCCAAACTGGGTTGGATCCAAAGTCTGCAAATTCCCCATGCCTTTATTTATGAGGTCCATTATGATCCTCTCCATGGCTTTGCAGATAAGGCTTGTCAAGCTAATGGGCCGATAATTTCCAGGATCGGTGGAGGCACCGCCTTTGTGAAGTGGGACCACAGTTGCAGTGCGCCACTCCCTGGATACATATCCAGAGGTAAGACTTTGATTAAACAGCTGTCCTAGCTGTGGGTTTAATTCCTCATTGAGTTCATGGAGCACACAGCCGGGACACCATCAGGTCCCATGGATGCTGTGTTTTTGCTTTGAGAGAGCAGTTCTCACTTGGGCTGGAGATGTTTGGGGCTGCAATCGTTTGGTATAGATATCTCTCCTTTGGGGGAAGTTTGCACTGAACCTGTCAGCCAGTATGTTGGCAATGTCTGTAGGATCAGTAATCTTCACATCATTTTGAACTAGTTCTGAGCATATCTGGGAGTTTCCTCCTAGGTTTCTAACATAGCTAAAGAAGGCCTTATGATTGTCTTTTGAGTCTTTAGCTATTTTTCTCGAAATTTGCTTTGGATGATTTTATGAGAGCTCTTAGTTTTTACTTATAGTGATCAAGGGTGTCTTACCTTTTAAGGATTTTGCTCTATCTTGCAGTAGCTTCCTCCTTTTGTTGTAGAGTTTGTTTATGGCTGGGGTCCACCAGACTGGACGCTTTCCTTTGGTACAAAGAGTCTTTGTTTTGCTTGGGATTGCCTTATCCATGCAGTCCTGCAGGTGCTGGTAGAAGGCATTTGTAAGTGATTCAGCGGCTTGAGTACTGTTTTCGGGCCTTAAAGGAGACCACACTAGTCTTTAGAAGTGTGAAGTCGGCTTTGAAAAGTTCTTTACTGTGGTCTTTTTATTTCAGGTGGGGTGGGATGAGGACCTCCAGCGAGATTAGTTTGTGATCTGATCTCACCAGTGGGGGGTATACTTCTGGTGTTGAACATTGTGCTCCCATGTTTGTGATGATGAGATCAAGTATGCTATCTCCTCTTGTGGGGATGGTGACTAGTTGTTCCATGGCATTTGAGTTTATGAATTCCAGGAACTTTTGGGCTAGGGTGTTTGGGCTTGAGTAGTGTTCCCAGTCTATATTAGGGTAATTGAAGTCACCAAGTATGATGGTGTTTGGTGATACATTTACCCCTCTAGTGTTTTCAGGAAGGCCATGTGAGGTTCCTGAGTTTGTGAGGGTGGGCTGTAACATGCTACAATTTGCAGAGCAGTCTTGCCTATGGTTAATTGCACCTGGATGGTCTCCGATGCATCGACCAGTCTTGAGGTGTGGGTGTCCTTGATGAATATGGATACCCTCCTTTCTTGGTATTGTCCGGATTTTGGGGCCGAACGCATGATATGAGGTAAAACCTGATAGCTTGGGTGCTCTCAGGAGCCTTGAACCAGGTTTCTGTCACAGCACAGACATCGATGTTCTCCATACTGAGAAGGGCCTCTGCATTTTGAGATTTAGACTTCTGGCATTGAGCAGCATTACCCTTAGTTTTTCCTTTTTGTGTTCTAGGGTGGTAGGTTTAGAATTTGAGCCTTGCCTAAAAAGGCACTATGGGGTGGCAAGAGCCTTTGCCAATATCCGAATCCCAGGGTGACAGGTGCAAGAGCGTGGCTTGTCCAGCATGTCATCCCAGGCAGACAGATACTGGATCCCCTTTGAATGACACCAGTGTTTAAGCCAATTGTTAAAGCTGATCATCTTATCTCTGTATTGTGGTATCATTCTTGTAAATTTCTTATTCCTTTTTCTGTTCTGTTGTCCACTCTGGTCATCTCCCTGTCTATGAAAAGTTTGGGTATTGGGAAGAAGTGGATATGTAGATTCATCACTGTCACACCCACTTGTTAATCCATCAGAAGAAGCAAAAGCTACTGTGTGTGAAAGTTTCAAGCCCCCATTTGAATGAAAATTTTTCTTGTCCCTTCTTTCATTAGTTTTCCAAAGAAAAGCACGCTTATTCTCATAATCACCAAAATCCCTCTTAATTTTACTTTTCTTTCTCTCAGTCAAGAGAGATTCTAGTTCCCTAAGCTTGCCATTCAAGTCCTGTAGCACCAAATCAATGTGAGAGGGAACAAGCAAGGGTGACCGGTTGGAAAAAGTACACTTTATATCTTCCTTTAACTTTGCTTGCTTCAGCATGTCTCTCTCAATGAGAATAGAGACCCATTCACTTGCACAGCGATGCGCTGCTGTCACCCAGTGGTAACAAAAAGGTTTTATCAGCATCATTAGTTAAATCAAAGGGGGTAGTGGGACTTTTAAATAGGGTTGCCACCCCTCCATTTTTTTCCAGACTATCCGTAAATCATACTGATTCTCCAGTAGTCCGGAAAACACTGTACAAACTCCGGTATTCTGTTTCAAAAAGGAAACAGACTATCGGAGTTTGTAAATCGGCTGATTTACTATGCTTTTTTTACAGAAAAGCAGAGTAAATCAGCCGAAAGCAGGCAGCAGGAACGAAAAAAGAGGGAGTTCCCACCAAGTGACGTCATCATGATGTCAGAAAATGGCCGGAATGTGGGTTGGAGATGGGGTGGGCGGGGTTACTGGCGACACGAGGGGCGTGGCTTTACTTCGGTTTTAGCCACGAAGAAAGGTGGCAACCCTACTTTTAAATGCCCAAAAACATTCATTTCTCCACTGCAGGACATCCTAGACTAACAGCCTTAGTGCCATTTTGTTAATAATTCCTTGCTGTTTCTTACAGTGCCTATTATTAACTGGTAAGTAACTTGGTTAAAGAAACCAAACCCCCCAAAATTCTGTGTGCCATAAGGAAGTATGGGTGTGAACTGAAATTATACAAAAAAAAGGCATTTTAGACTAGAGTGAGTTAACGTGGAAAACTGTTTTACTCATTAGTCTGACTTCACCTAGGAGAGTATCTGACTTACAAGCTCTTATGTTGAACTTCTGGTTTGTTCTTTCTTGTTACAAGCTCTTATGGTGAGTCAACCCTACTTAATTTTCCACAAGGATAAGATTTCTTTGAGAACTAATCCCTGTTTTATCCCTATAGTCTCAGATTACCATGAGCAAGTTTATTAATCTCCCTGTCGTTTTTTCTTGATCCCAAGAACAAGAGTGAAAAGATTCTGCACAAGCTGGATGTCCACAGGCATCTCGGATACTACCAAGACAAAATTCAATCCTTCAAGAAAGCTGATCAGCTTGTCTCCTATGATCATAAGAAGAAAAGAAAACCGGCATCCAAGGCTGATTATTTCTAAATGGTTGTCTCTTGTTATTATTTCCATTATTACCATAACAGGCTACTTCCAGGTAGGGTAAATGCTCTTTCCAATATGGCTTTGGCTTTTTCAGTGACTTTCTGGAAAGGGATGGCCTTTAGAAGTATTGTGCAGTCAGCAACTTGGTCTGCCTTACATACAAAGCACTACAAACCACATTCCTTTTATAAGTCCAGAACAGGCTTTGCTTGTATCATTCTCTAGGGGATCCTGGATTCTTAATTTATTCCCTACTCACTTTTTAGGCAATAGTAATCTACCCATATAGCTTAGGCTAATTGCAACAGTGATCAAATGAACATAGTGCAGCTGTGCATGCAAAATTAACATAATTGATGTTTAGGTAGATCACTGTTCCAGTAGCCAGCACTTCCCTCTAACCCCCTGATTTTTTGCTACTTATTTGTATTGCCAGGGCATGGATGTATATACCCTTGTATATATAGTTGACTTTGTATTAAATTTCCTAACAACTTTCATTTCGGGGCAAGAAAACTTTAGGCTTTTGGTGCACTGTTGTTTTACATGGAACTCCTCTTAAACTGTTGACAGTTAGAGCTCCTGGAAGGTACCCTTTAGCTTTGAAAAGCTGGGTGGTAGCAGTGGCTAGGACCCATATTGCTCAGGGTATTGTAAAAGTGATCCATTAAAACATCCGTTATGGTAAGTTTACTTACATAACTGTACTTTCTTATCCTGCTATAAAAAAGGTGTGTGTAAGGAATATAAAAATGTTTCTTCTTACACCCAATATAGCAGTTCATTAAAAAAAAATGTTAATCTGATAAATGGTTTGCAGGCACTGTTACAGAAGATGATAATTTAAACTGTAGGGATAGTAAATAATCATCTTTACAGTACAATGAAAGTGCATTTTTTTAAAATATTGTGTAGTACAGTCTCACCTTCATTTTTACATATGGGTTCGAAGTCGATCCTCTGCTCCGACTCTGCCTATTTACAAGCTCGAAGACTTCTGGTAGGCTCGTGGCTGAGCAGGTATCCCATAGTGCACCAGTACAAACCTAGATCTCGTTTGCTGCGTCGACGAGTTCGGTCGAGTTTCTCTTGGCTCTGGCCAAGTGTCAAAATTCTTTCTATTTACATATATAGTATTAGAGTTAATATTGTGTTGTTGGGGTTGCTATTATCCTAGGCAGTTGTGTGTTTGCCCTTTTGGTGCACTCTTAGTTTAAACTTATTGTTAGTCTGATATCCTTTGTGCCAGTTCCTTGTAGGCACCGTTGTGCCTTGTTATTTCTATATCAGGTAGAGTGTTAGTTTTTGGCAGTTTTCCTCTGGTAGTTAACAGGGGCTCCTGTTATTTCTGACCGTTATTGGGTCTCCTTTGACAGTCAGCTTAGTTTCTTCAGTGATTGTATTTTTGGCGGGAATCCGCTTGTTAATTACGTAGGGTTGGAGTTTCCTTCCCTAGTACGCTAGTTATTATTGTTAAATTTTTACTAAATAGAGTCATTACAGCTTCTGTATGTGTGAGATTTTCCCTTTTCTGGTCTGTTTAAATTAAAAGACCTAGCTTTCTGTTCCACCGGGCTAGGCCCATTTAAGTTAGAGGACCTAGTCCTCGTGGTACTTCCTTCTGTAGGGCTATGACCGTTTTAGTTAGAGGTCCTAGTCCTCTCCCCTTCTTCTTCCTTTCCTGGGTGTTGCGTGTGTGTGAAATGTCTAAAGAGAGTAAGGAGTGCAAACCTTCGGGTTTTAAGAAGTGCATGAAATGCTCCCAAAAGATGCCTTTAATAGATGGCCACAGTAAGCTGTGTCTACTGTTTAGGGGCCATCCACTTGCAAGAATCATGCTTGTTCTGCCATGCTTTCTCTCCTATAGTGTTACAGGAGAGAAAGAACAAGCTTATACTCAAGGGTCTACTAAAACCATCCTTTGAGGAAGTTCTATCTAGTTCTTCGGCTTCCTCCAAGTCTGGCAAATCTAAATCTTCAAAAAGGCCTTCTCCGGCACCGGCTGGTGTCTCGGTGCCGCCTCCTAAACAGTCAAAATCTGCCTCCTCGACTCCTAAACAGTCAAAATCTGCCTCCTCAACTCCACAGCCTTCGGAGCCAAAAGAGAGCACCATTATGGTGTCAGAGTCGGTTCCAAATGTTTCGGAGCAGACCTCTGAACTGATTGAATCAGCAGTTGAATCTGCTACTCGGAGCCGGTCTGTCGTTTCACTACCGGTTTCCATGTTACTGAAGTCTCCAGTGCCCCCTTGGTCAAGATCCCCTACTGTGTCTTCCAGGTCTTCCAGGAGTCTTTCGGAAGGCGATATGGAGAGGGTAGTGTTAAGACTCTTGAAGTCGTCTGCTTTAACAAAATTATTGTTGGCTCTGACCCAGTCGGCTCTGGAGCCACTCTATCCAGCTTTGCCCTTGTGTGCTATTCCTCCTTCGAGCCATGTTGGCCCTTCAAAGCCGGAGTGCTTGGCACCACCAGAGGAACTATAGGTTCCAGCTCCCTTTATCGCTGCTTTGGAGCCAGATTCGGCTCAGACTTGCTCGGTGCCGTCCGTCTTGTCCAGGGGCCGAAGCTCTCCTGTCGGCGCCGACGGGGAGGGTTGGAATCTATCTTCGGTTCTGAGCCTTCCACTCGTTGCGTCAGCCAGGGTGAGCTCGGACCCTGCATCTATCTCGGAGCTGACAGCTCTGGCTCTGACGTCAACCTTTGTCTCTTCGGAGCGGAGGAGGTCTTCGGAGCCGGAGAGGTCAGCATTTGAGATGATGAGGAGCGTGCTGTCTCATTCTCCCATCTCCTCCCAGTAGTACCAGCACTCTTCCCCCGAAAGCACCCACTTCAGTCTCAGTCCCTACTCTCTCCGGTCACAGCAGAGACCCTCAGCCTCAGGAGCCATCAGCTGATGGCCCCCACTCTTCTGAGGCCTCCCCGGAATGTCCTTTCAAGGAGCCTCCCCGGAAGAGGTTATGCAAGAAGAAGCATGTTGACTCCCAGAATGAGTCTTTGACATCAGACACTGACCTCAAGGAGTTGGAAGGGTCCCCCACGTCGTCCTCTGATGATGTCTCCTTTGTGGACATAGAGGTGTGATTGGCCCACTGTCAACCCTTCTGATGAGGAGTCTGTGTACCTGAAGGCTTTTGGGTCTCAACCTTCTGCCTCTTGGGTGTCTCCACCTTTTGACGAACTGATGGATCTAGTTAGTCAAAAGGTGTGGGATACTCCTGATGCCATGGAGCCAGTTCCCAGGAGACCTAATCAGTTTCTGTCTGCCCCTTCTAGTAAAGAGTTTTTGTCTAAGGGCGTTCCTGTAGATGCCATGGTGGTGGCGGTGGTGGCTACAAAGAAGGAGCTGGCAGAGACTTCTTCCTCTCTTCATCCACCAAACAAGGATTCTCGACAGATGGACAGATTTGGGAAGTGTATCTTTAGTTTAGTGGCATTTACCCTTCGATCGTTGAACTATCTCACTCACGTCACGAGATTGCATTGGGATCTCCTCAAGGAGTTAGGAGATTCTATACAAGGTATGTGTACTGAGGGAGTCCCTGACAAGATTTCTGCTCAGTTGTCCACCTTAAATTCTATAGTTACCTCCTCCATGCGGCTTATCTCCTATGCCGCTTATGGAATGAGTAGAGCAGCGGGTTCAGGAGTTGCCCTGAGGTGTCATTCCTGGATGTGCTTGTGTAATTTTGTGGAACCATTCAAGTCTACTTTCACCAAAACCCCATTTGATGGTTCCTCATTGTTTGGTTCTAAGGTGAAGGATACACTCACTCGGTGTGAGCAAGAAGGAAAGATGCTTTCTGCCGTGGGAGTACGTTTTACTGTTCCCACTCAACCATACCCCAAAGGTCAAAGGGGCGGTAAAATGTGGTTCAAAAAGTCCCAAAGGGTCTTTCTGGACACACAGGGTGACCCTTCATTCAAAGGCAGAGGAGGAAATGGGAGACGTCGCCCTAGCGGCAGGGGCAGTCTGCAATACCAGCAAGGCCATGATTCTTTCTGGGGACGGCCTTATCAGTGCTCCTGATGTGGGGCCCAACTGTGTTTCTCTGGGGCCGGTCGGGGGTCACATTTCTTTGCATCCAGAAGCCTGGCTAAATATCACTCAAGACAAGTGGGTACAAAGAGTTGTTACCAAAGGCTATATCATACCCTTTTCCCTTCCACCGTTTGTTCCCAAGAAGATCCCAGATTTACCACACAGTCACATTGATCCGGCAACTGTGGAGATAAACAAGTTGCTCTTAAAAAGAGTCATCCAGTCCATCCCAGCAGACCAAATAAGATCTGAAAATTACTCCAGGTTCTTTTTAGTACCAAAACGAACCGGAGATAGGAGGCCAATATTGGACCTCCTGGCTAAATATCACTCAAGACAAGTGGGTACAAAGAGTTGTTACCAAAGGCTATATCATACCCTTTTCCCTTCCACCGTTTGTTCCCAAGAAGATCCCAGATTTACCGCACAATCACATTGATCCGGCAACTGTGGAGATAAACAAGTTGCTCTTAAAAAGAGTCATCCAGTCCATCCCAGCAGACCAAATAAGATCCAAAAATTACTCCAGGTTCTTTTTAGTACCAAAACTAACCGGAGATAGGAGGCCAATATTGGACCTCAGCAGATTAAACAAATCCGTGAAGAAGGACAAGTTTCGGATGGTAACACTGCAGTCGATACTCCCGTTGTTAGGGAAAGACTATTGGATGTGCTCTCTAGATCTCCAAGACGCCTACTACCATATAAAAATGGACAAGGCGTCCAGGAGCCATCTACGCTTCCGGCTGGGAGCCGGTCGCTATCAGTTTCGTGCTCTGTCCTTTGGTCTCACCACAGCCCCCAGGGTGTTCACCAAATGCATGGCAGTAGTGACAGCTCACCCGAGACGTTGGGGATTCCAGGTGTTTCTGTATTTGGATGACTGGCTCCTGACCACCCCCACCAGGCATCTACTCCTCCAAAACAGGGATGCCACTATTCAACTTTGTGCTCAGTTAGGGATCTCCATAAATTGGGAAAAATCTACAATATTGCCCTCTCAATCTGTGAGTTTTATAGGTGCAGAGGTAGACACAGTGAACATGACTGGTCATCTCCCCGCTGAAAGGGCACAAAAGTTAATCTCTCAAATCCAGCGTTTTCTCCCATTGCGGAAAGTCAAAGCGAAGTGGGTTCTTCAGCTCCTCGGGACTATGGCTTCTACCATTCTATTAGTACCATTAGCCAGGTTGCACATGAGAATTCTCCAGTGGCTTCTGTCTTCCCAGTGGTCCTTCCAATATCTCCCTCTGAGTTATCCTATCCTGCTGACGGAATCATGCAAGAAGGACCTTTTTTGGTGGATAGCTCCCAACCAGTTGATCATGGGCACCCCCTATGTTCCTGCGCAACCCGTTGCCACTGTGACCACGGATGCCTCCCAGATTAGGTGGGGGGGGCATTATCTCTGCAGGACTGTCCAAGGCACATGGCAAGAACACGAGGCTCACCTACATATCAGTGTTCTGGCGATGAGGGCGGTGCTCCTGGCATTGCAAGCACTTCGACCTTCTTCCTCTAGGGACTATTGCAATACAATCAGACAGCATGTCGGTAGTTTGGTATATCAACAAAACAGGGCATTACCAGATCTTACCCACTCTGTCGAGAGGCCATGCAAGTTTGGGAATGGGCGATTTCTTCCCAGCAACTTTTTAGTTGCAATGCATATTCCAGGGACGGCTCAGCCGGACGATTCTACTGCCTCACGAGTGGTCTCTAAAATGGGAAACAGCGGAACAGATTTTCCAAAAATGGGGACAGCCTTGCTGCGACCTTTTTGCCAGTCCAGTCAGTGCCAAATGCAGCAGCTGTTTTTCCCTCATTCCCCCTGCGGGGAAGACATCAAGAGACGCTCTGGCTCACGATTGGCCCATGGGACTTCTGTATGCTTTTCATCCATTTCCTCTCATTTCCAAAGTGATTCAGAAAGCCAGTTGGCTGGGAAGCAAGCTGATCCTCATTGCTCCTTACTGGCCTCGTCAGGTCTAGTTCCCCTTCCTCGAGCCTCTTCTCCTGGATGATCCTTAGATCCTGGACCAAGCTCCAGATCTGTTGACTCACATGTCAGGCTTGTTACATCCCTGAATCCACACCCTCAATTTGACAGTGTGGCTGCTCCAGTTCCATCCCTAGTCAGGCTGCATGATGTATCATTCTCAGTATCACATATTCTTATGTCCTCCCATAAACCTTCAACTAGGAGGCTGTATGGCAGTAAATGAAAAAGATTTTCTATTTGGGCACAGAAAATGAATGTAGCCTTGGCTGTTAAGCCACCTTATTTGATCTTTCACAAAGACAGGGTGTCACTGCATACTAATCCCTCCTTTGTCCCCAAAGTTTGTTCCCCTGCTACCTTAAATCAATCCATAGAACTCCCAGTTTTCTTATCTAATCACTGTAATGCAGCTGAATACTGTTTTCATCAGCTGGAAGTTCATAGACAACTACGTTTTTATTTACAGCGGACCAAGGAATTTAGGAAATCAGATCAACTATTCATTTCCTTTTCTGACTCCAGAGTTGGCTTACCATTTTCTAAAGTGACACTATCTAGCTGGATTTCCAGTTGCATAGCCTTTATCTACAGTTAGGAGGGCAGACCTTTACCCTGCAGGATCATGGCACATTCTACCAGGTCGCTGTCTACCTCTGCAGCCTTTCAAGCCAGGGTCCCACTCGATAATATTTGTGCAGCAGCAACGTGGGCTGCCCCTCACACTTTTATTACACATTACAAATTAGATTTAGCTTCCAGGGGTAGAGCATCCTTTGGCTCCACAGTGCTTAGGCGTATTTTCCAGTGAGCCACCCAAGAATAAGGCACTAGGGACACTGTCCCATATGTAAAAATGAAGGTGAAATTGGACTACACAACATAAAGAAGTTATGTACTCACCATAACGTTCCATGTTGGTAGTCCATCTCACCCTTCATTTTTACCAACCCGCCCTCCTGCTCCCATCCTGGAAGATCTGGAGATAAAAATAATAATAATCTGGTCATCTTTGGTTGGAGACCCTTTAGTATT
Source organism: Protopterus annectens (assembly GCF_019279795.1). Taxonomy (NCBI): domain Eukaryota; kingdom Metazoa; phylum Chordata; order Ceratodontiformes; family Protopteridae; genus Protopterus; species Protopterus annectens. Next base: position 1,623,400,335 of record NC_056737.1, read on the forward strand.
GGTTTGTCTGTTTTGGTTATTTCTTCTAGTGAGCAGCAAACAAGATCTGGGGTTTGTACTGGTGCACTATGGGATACCTGACTAGCCACGAGCCAACCAGAAGTCTTTGAGCTTGTAAATCGGCCGAGTCGGAGCCGAGGATCTGCTCCGAACCCATATGTAAAAATGAAGGTTGAGATGGACTACCAACTTGGAACGTTATGGTGAGTACATAACTTTTTACTTCATTTCCTAATGGTCTCAACTGAGAATACAATTGCATACTTTTATTACGATTATTGAATTTTTTTATTGCACATTTTAAATAATTAATTGGATTGTGTATTTGTGTTTTTATTTCATTGTGCGTTTGCTTTTAATCCTCCTTGGAAGACTTGTGCTGAGACACTAAAACAATAAAAAAATGCAGTTTTGGAAGTCCTTACTGCTATTCTATTTTAATTTTGAATTGCTGAGTCAGTTTTCATCATTTTTATTCAGTCTGACTTTCAATATGTCTGATGGTCTTCATATTTTTGTGTAGAGTTTTAAGAGGCATACTGTGAGTGCACAAAGAAATATGGATGAACATGTTGCTAATCAGGAAACTGAAAATGCCAATTTTTATGATTTTATAGCACAGTTTGGAGAACAGTGAAGTGAAAGATACAATTATTTTCTCCTTCGGGAGTTGATCAGCTTGGTTATATGAATGAATTAGCAGCAGGTAATTAAGTTGGGGAAACACACATATTGTAATATTTTGACCCTGAAAAAAATATGTGGAATTACAGATTACACCTTTGGTCTGTGAACCTTTTAGACCTTATCTTCTCCTTTTGATTTGAGTGACAAAGAGGAAGAAAAAGGATTATTCTTAGACTGGGTGGCAGTGGAATACCACTGAACATCAGACTGAATCCAAATACTTATTGAATGTGATATTTTAAACAGAATAAACTTGCTGGTAAAATTTGTGCCATTCATCAATAATTCAAAAATGAATGTTCTGCTTCACAGTTATCTAAGACACTTAAGGAGATAAATGAACATATTAAGTAGTCAGAAAATGAGTAAATAGAAATGGAAAAAGAATAAACTTAAGTCACACTTTAGATTATTCTTGGAATAAGGATTTTTTGTGAAAGAACAGCAGTCAGGCAATAGGAAAAGAGGGCAGAGTTTAAATGGCTCACATAGAACCTCTCAGTGTTAAGTCCATGCCTAGTTCTTCATCTTCCAGGAATTTGCTGCTGTGCAAGAAATTAGTTCATTATGAGTTAACCAAGGTGCAGAAACAAATAATACTTCCAAAAGACATAGAAATCAACAACATGGACATCGGTTTCATCAGTGAGGGGGATCTAATGGCATTTTAACCAGGCAGTGCAAGGTAAAAGTTGTTATCTCAATAAAGGGTATAAAAGACAAAAACGGATTTTGGAAAGTAACCAGGCTATTGTTGATGGTTTTCATTCCAATAACTGGATATATCAAAAAGTGATGTATGTAGTGATTGTCTGTAAAATGTCTAGTGTGGAATTATCAGAAATGCAATTATCAGTACTTGGGTACTGGGTTTGGGTATAAATTTATCCCCACTGTTTTCCTTCAACATCACAGAACTCAAATTGATGGCTTTGACCTTATTAGAAAATTGCAATTGGTAAACATTTTAATATGCACAATGAATGAGACTATTTTGCAGCTCTAAATCTGGAAAGTCAAGATATTTTACTGAACTTTCATATTAATCTGATACTAAATTTATTTCATGTATGGATGAAGATTTTGAAAGTAATGCTTATTGTTTATAGATGTTATATGCATAAATAATATTAAAAGTGATTGTATTCCACTGTTTAGGAATGGTAGTATTAATGACTTTCTTAGTTCTGTACAGAATGAGATTCCTTGTCTATATTCTGAATCCATTTTAGATGTCTATGCTTCCAAATTTCACATGGATAAAACACAATGGATAGCATTAAATAAATTGAGATATAATAGGTCTTTGATATTTACACAAGCTGACAAAATCATAAAACAATAGTTATGAATGCATCAATTGAAATAGATATAAAAATGCTGTTAAATAATCTCATAATCTACTTTTTAAAGATGTGAGATAGAATACGTTTTAGAAAAGAATGTGGATGCAAAACTTTATTTTCCTGATGCTAGATTGGATTGGTTTTATTATTTCTCCAAAATCTGCAAAGCAGTCTTTCCCTCTCCGGGTAGACCAGTTGTGCCTGGTGTGGATTATTTGTGTGAGAGCACTGATAAAGTCATTAGTAAGTATTTATTGAAACCTGTATATGAATTACAGTCATATATTTGTAACAGTTATGATATTTTTGGATAAAATATTTAATATTATGTGATATGATGCAATGTATTGGATAACTATTGATGTTAAGTTGTCTGTCTCGCCTTCATTCTTACTGGTTGGGTTCGGAGCCGATCTTCAGCTCTGACTCGGCCATTTTCTAAAGCTCGAGAGCTATTTACTGGCTCGAGGCCACCCTATATCCCACAATGCCTGGTGCTAGATCCCCAGATTTCGTTTGCCGCTTTAGCTACGAGGTTGCGCTTTACTGGCTCAGGTCGTATTTAACTTTTTTGTGATACTTAGTTGTTAAAATTTAGTATATATTTAAAGCTTTTTTAGTAGTGTATTACTGTTAGATTAGTTTTAGTACCCTCTTTATCTTTAATCCCTGTGTTTTCTTCCTTTTAGGAAACTCGTTTTTGCTTTGAGAGTTTCTCCCCTCCCCCCCATCTCCTTTGAAGTAGCCGTTTTAATTAGAGGCTAACCCCTTCCCTTTTATAAACCCTTTTTCCAGTAGGAAGTAGTGTTTAGCCTTTGTAGTTAAAGATAAATTTCTTGTTTATTTTTCTAGTATTGTTACTCTCTTTAAATTTTTGTGTGAAGGTGTGGGACTAGTGTGTGTGTGTGAGTGTGTTTGTTTCTTTACACTAGTCTAGTATACTTCCGTTGGTATCCCTTTTTCTTTAGCATGTCAAAGGATACCAAGGTATCAGGGTTCAAGAAGTGTGACTCGTGCTGTCAGAAAATGTCTCTGACAGGCAGTCACACTTCTTGTGTTTATTGTTTGGGCGCCCTACACCTGCAGGACTCTTGCTCGGTATGTCATGCCTTTAGTCCGAGAGTCCTGCAGGAGCGTAGGAACAAGTTGATTCTTAGAGGGTTACTAAAACCCAAGGGGTCTCCGGTGAAGCCTCAGCCAGCGAAACCCCCTAAGCCCACCAAGCCATCAGCTCCCAGTATGGAGCCATCGCCAGGTGGAACGTCTGCTTCCATTTCGGTTCCTGCCAGAACCGAAGTATCTGAATCTCACTCTGCTCCGACCTTGGTGTCAGAACCGTCATGGAGCCATAAGTGATCTAGGTCTCCATCCCTAGAGTCTATTCGCTCGGCTCCGGGGTCATCTTTACTACAATCTGAACGGAGCCATCGGTCCCACTCTTCTCGGTCCTCGAGGCTATCCGATCATGACTTGGAGAGGGTGGTTAGTAGACTCCTCAAATTGCAGGCCCTGGCTAAAATGTTAACTAGCCCTCCTCATCAGGCTGTGGCTGTTCCTGTTTCTGAAGTAGTTCCTCCTCCGACTCCTCCTGTTAGTTCGGAGCCGGAGTTTATTGGGGCTCGGATCTTGGAAACGTTGGTGCTGATGCTTCCCCTTTCGGCTCCGTCGTCTGCTCCGATTTCTTCAATGGTTCCGTCCTTGGAGGGATCTGGGCGCCGAGACTCCCTCGTTGGCTCCGAGGGGGTGAGTGGCATCGGACCATTGACCGACCCCGTTCTCCCTCTCGGAGCCTCTGCACAGGTAAGCTCGGCTCCTACATCGGCCTCGGAGCCGTCCCTTTCAGTGCCGGGGAAGATTCCCATCTTTTCGGAGCGGGGACCCTCCTCTGCTGGACAGGGGCACCTTCGAGGTCATGAGGAGCGTGCTGACTTCTGAGTCTGCACCTCAATCAGCCCCTTCGGCTTCTCCTCCCAGGATGCCTGCTTCGGTCTCTGCCCCTCCTCCAGACCCCAAGCGAGGGGATCAAATGCTCCAGGTCACCCCACTTTATGTATCTTCCTCTTCTGAGGCCTCCCCTGAAATTTCAGAGGAGCCCCCTCAAAAGAGGAAATGTAAGAGGAAACATGTTGACTCCCCCGAGTCTGTCACGTCGGATACCGACTTGGAGGATTCGGAAGGGTCCCCAAGATCCCCCTCTGAAGGTGTCTCTTTCTCAGACATCCTTGAGATCCTTAGGCAGAGGGGGAACTGGACTGCCCTTAACCCTTCTGAGGACGAGTCTGTATTCCTGGACGCGTTTGGTTCTCGCCCCTCCACCTCCTGGGTATCTCCGCCTTTCAATCCATTGATGGAAGTAGTGACTCAGAAGGCGTGGTCAGCCCCGGACACACTGGAACCAACCCCCCGCAGGCCCACTAAGTTTATTACGGCCCCTCAAGATAAACAGTTTTTGACAAAGGATGTCCCCGTTGATGCCATGGTGGTAGCAGCAGCCACGAAAAAGGAGTTGGCTGACACTTCTGTACCTGTCCATCCCCCTAATAAAGATTCTAGGATGATGGACAGATACGGGAAGCGGATGTTTTCTTCAGCGACCTTCTCCATGTGGTCGCTGAATTACTTGTGCCACTTCACCCGTCTCCAGAGGGATCACCTCAAGGAGCTAGGAGATACCCTTCAAGATCCATCAGCTGCGGGGGCTCAAGACAAGATTAACTCCCAGCTGGCGACTCTTAATTCAATCGTCAACCCCTCCATGCGGCTCATTTCGTATGCGGCTGATGGGGCGAGTAGGGCTGTAGGCACAGGCGTGGCTTTGAGAAGGCATGCCTGGATGCGGTTATGTAACTTTGCTGATCCCTTCAAGGCATCTTTCACCAATACCCCTTTCGATGGTTCGGCTGTGTTTGGACCACAAGTGAAAGATACCCTTACCAGGTGTGAGCAGGAAGGCAAGACTCTCTCTACCGTGGGAGTCCATTTTTCCACTCCCTTTAGACCATACCCTAAAGGTCAGAAGAGTGGAAAGATGTGGTTCCGGAAACCCCAGGGAGCCCTGCCTGACACACATGGCGAGTTTCCCTCCAGAGGCAGAGGAGGGAACAACAATAGACGCCGCCCACGGGGCAGAGGGGTTCCGCAGAATCATGGCAGCAGAGAATCTTTCTCTGACAAGCCCTTCCAGCACATGCAGGTATTATTAGGATGCAGAAAGATACAGGCCAGATTCGTCCTAAAAACCTTGGGTCTCATGGCAGCAGCGATCATATTAGTTCCCCTGGCTTGCTTTCACATGAGGATTCTCCAGTGGATTCTTTTCACCCAATGGTCCTTTCAACAACTTCCTATGTCTCACAAGATAATCATCATGCAGTCATGCAAAGACCACTTGACTTGGTGGATGGTCTCCCCATCAGTACCCCAGGGCAGACCATTTGTCCTTCCTCCTCCAGTTGCCATGGTGACCACAGATGCCTACCTGATCGGGTGGGGGGCATTTTCAGGGCAGGACTGTCCAGGGCACCTGGCAACCCCACGAGTACCACTTGCACATAAATGTCTTGGAGATGAGGGCGGTTTTTTTAGCGTTGCAAGCTCTTCAGAACTCTCTACCCACCGGGACCATTGCAATTCAGACAGGCAATATGTCTGTAGTGTGGTACATCAACAAGCAGGGCGGAACCAAGTCCTATCCCTTATGTCGGGAAGCACTCAGACTGTGGCAGTGGGCAATCTCCTCTCAATGGTTTCTGACAGCAACATACATCCCTGGGAAGTCCGTCATAGTGGACAGGCTAAGCAGAGCTATTCTCATGCCTCACGAGTGGTCTCTCAATCGGACAGTAGCCGACAAAATCTTCTGCAAATGGGGTCAGCCTTGCTGCGACCTTTTCGCAACTCCTCTCAACAGCAAGTGCGACAGTTTCTTCACTCTCTTCCCTCTTCCCAAATACTCCCCCAGAGATGCTGTAGTTCACGATTGGCCCCAGGGACTTCTGTATGCATTCCCACCCTTTCCCGTAATTCCCAAACTAATTCAGAAAGCCACCATGCTGGGGTGTAGGATGATCCTCATTGCCCCCTACTGGCTTCGACAAATCTGGTTCCCGTTCCTGCATCGTCACCTTCTAGAGCAGCCTTGGAATCTGGACCCAGTTCTGGACCTCTTGATCCATCAGTCGGGCAGGCTGCATCAATCTCTTCAGTCTCTCAACCTTACTGCTTGGTTGCTCCACTTCCAACCTTAGCCAGGCTTCCCAGTATTTCCCATTCAGTTTGTGAGATTATTCTTTCTTCGCACAAACCTACAACCAGAAAGACTTATGCTAGTAAGTGGAAACATTTCTCTTTCTGGGCAGAGGCTAGAAATATAGATCCTTTTATGGCCCCTGTCCATAATGTCCTAGACTTTTTAGCAGAACTTTTTCAAGCGGGCTCCTCTTCTGCCACCATTAGAGTTCAATTAGCGGCAATCTCAAATTTCCATACGGTCCTGTCAGAAACCAACATCATGTCCCATAAGGTTCTTAAAGGAGCGATCTTGCTCAGGCCTCCAGTGAGAGATCCCCCGCCTCCGTGGGACTTGAATTTGATACTAGCTTCCTTGATACTGCCTCCTTTTGAATTGGCAGCTTCCAGTTCCTTGAAATTGCTTTCTTGGAAAACCCTCTTTTTGGTGGCCATTACTTCAGCGAGGAGAGTTTCTGAACTTCAAGCCCTATGTGTTCGTCCTCCTTACCTAATTTTCCATAAGGATAGGGTTTCACTCGGGACTAATCCTTCGTTCCTTCCTAAGGTTCCCTCCGAAAATAATTTGAATCAATCCATTGATCTACTAGTCTTTTTTCCAAATTATTCAACAAAGCTGAACACAAATTACACCAGTTGGACATTCATAGGCAATTGCGTTTCTATTTGCATAGGACTGAGCAAATAAGGAAATCAAACCAACTCTTCCTGTCCTATGCGAAGGGCAAGCATGGTCAACCAGTGTCTAAAGTAACCTTATTCAGGTGGTTGTCCTCTATTATTACCCTTATTTATCAGTTGAAGAATAAAGAATTCCCTGCTAAACCTAAAGGCCACTCTACTAGGGCTTTAGCTACGTCGGTAGCCTTTCAAGCAAGACTACCAATGGAAGCCATTTGTGCGGTGGCCACATGGGCCACCCCTCATACCTTCATTTCACATTATAAATTGGATGTGGCCTCTAGGAGTAGAGCTGATTTAGGTTCCTCTGTGCTCAAGAGTCTGTTCCGATGAGCCACCCAGGACTTAAGGTGCTAGGGACGCTGTCCGAACCAGCAAGAATGAAGGTGAGAGAGACAACTAAACATTAAGAAGTTATGTACCTACCATAACATTCCATGTTAGTTGTCTTCCTCTCGCCTCCTTTCTTGCGTCCCACCCTGCATCCCCCTAGCCTAGATAGACCGAGAAGAGTCCTCCTACGAGTCCTGTCACTGGCTGAGTCTTACCCGATTTATGTCCTCTACCTTTCTTTAGCCCTATAGCTGAAGTCTTGCTATTTGGACAGTTGTCCTTTTGTATTGTTATGGTGTTAGGTCTTCCAAATGAGATCTGGGGATCTAGCGCCAGGCATGGTGGGATATAGGGAGGCCTCGAGCCAGTAAATAGCTCTCGAGCTTTAGAAAATGGCCGAGTCGGAGCTGAAGATCGGCTCCGAACCCAACCAGCAAGAAAGAAGGCGAGAAGAAGACCACTAACATGGAACGTTATGGTAGGTACATAACTTATTATTATTTAAAGATTATACACCAGTATTAACCATGAGTACAGCTTGGAGGCTGTTAATATGTTTTTAAAATATTCCCCTATGACTAGTTTAATGAAGTTCTGTTTTGCTAACAATTTTTTTTTGTTTGTTGGACATATTTTTCATCAGTTAAGGAGCACTGCAATAGGTACTCTCTCTGCTCCTGTATATGCTTGTTTAGTTGGGGTATTATTTGAAAGAGATTATATTTGTTTGCCCTCCTTTTATCAAAAATATGATTGGGTTATTAGTGCTATATCATTTATCTCATTTTTGTTTGGAAAAGGCCAAAAGAATTTTGTGAAACTTTTTGTTGGAATAAAGTAGAGTTGTCTTTGGAATAACGTATGAATCTAATTATGTAAATATTAATTTTTTGGTTATTTTCATACATGGATTCCCACGTCAAAAGATTAATAGTTGAATATATAGAAAAGAAGTATCTAGCTTGGACTGTTTGGTAGTAGTTTTCATCTCTACCTTATGTTATGGCAGGTTTCCCCAAAAGTTTTTTTCAAAGATTTGGAAATTGTGCAAATTCAGAAAATATTTTTGGAAGAATATGACTTTTTGATTCAAATGCTTATTTAAAAAGGTTATAATAAGACTGAGGAGTTGGATTCTTTCTGATTGGTTAGGAAGAGTACACATGATGAGTTGTTAATACAGGAATGATAAGTTAAATATTAGTGATGATAAACGCTGTGGTGGTATAAAAATGTTAACTGTACTTTGTCATTGACATAGTCTGCTATCAGATAAAATCGTAGACTGTGTGAAAGATGTCTGGGTACTTTACTACAGCACATAGTGATGAATTCTTTGTTAAAAAAAACTCACCACAGAAAAAAGGTTTTGGGGATATGTTGATTCATAGTTATTTCCAAACACCACAAGATATGGCACAAATGGATGTTGTGGTTTACAAGGGCACTGTTTCTTTTGGCCATTGTTCTACTTGTCTTTGTGAACTGTGTTATACTGGGAAAACTAAAATATTGTTTGTGCTACAATAAAGTAGTGTGTATGAAGTAATAAAATGTTGCTTCTTACAGCCTGTCAGCAATTAATTTTTAAAAACATCATAATAGTTTGACAAATAGTATGCAGGCATGTCTCCAAAAAATGTTCATTTAAACTTTACAGATGGTAAAGGAATAAGCATCTTTACATTATAATGAAAATGTATTCCTAAATGGAAAAAAAGAATTCCCAACAGTGTCAGCCAGGAAAGCAGCCGGAAACATTCATTGAAATAATTAATCTATTATGGTTGTTTTTGTTGAGTGTTTTTAAGTAAATACTTAACTGGATTGTGTATTTAAGTATTTTCGGTATGTGTGTGTTTGCTTTTGCTTTTATTCCTCCATGGATGGCTTGTGCCAAGGTACCGGGTGAATAAAAAAGTGTGGTTTTGGAGTTCCTTGCCATTCTTTCATTTTTGTACACTGTACTTTAAGTTTTATACTTAAAATGCAGCTTTCTGACTAATTTTACATTATGCAAAAGTTTTCCTGAGTCATAGGTGTTAATATAAGTATTTCATTTGATTTTCAACTCTTTAAACTTACACAGACAGTTCTTATATTAAAATCAAACATGCTTAAGATTCCTAACATGTCTGTTCTTTTATACTTAAAAAATGAAGAAAAGGGAATAAGCAATATATGTTGTTGTTGTCTTTTGGCTTTTCCCGGTTAAGGGTCGCCACAGCGGAACTCCGGTTCGCTAATTATTGGCAGTAGGTTTTTACGGTGCCGAGTTGCCAGCTCGATGCCCAACCTTCAACGACGGCACTCCCATTCACGCATGTCTTTCGGAACACCACTCTACCGCGGGGAGGACATGCAGACTCCACACAGAAGGCACTCCCCACACTCCAGCCGAGAATCAAATGCGTTAACATCAGTTAATATATAGCTTGCTAGCTTACAATGACTTTTTTCAAGTACATTTTACTATGACAGAAAACATTGTTACCCCAGTTCTAGCTAAAGTTGTTACTCAACTGTAATTTCTGTGGTGACCTGTGGAACACTGGTGCAATACACTGCCTGTCTTCACAGGAACACAGACTGCTGATTGAAAAAGCTATATAGGATGAAATAAAGGTAGATGTTAAGTGATACAAATAATTTAATTCGTTATTACAATGCCTTCTGGAAGGTCTGCAGTTATGTTAAGTACATTTACCCACAACTATGCTGTCTTGATTCCAAACTCTACCTGAAGGTTGTAATTAAGCACATGACACGTGGAATTTCATTGTGAAAGATTCTCTTATTACTAAGTTGGAATACTCATTTCTATCCTTCTCCCTAGGACACTGATTTCCAAATTTGCAGTATCATTAACTTGGCAGACTTAGCAGAATTGTGGGGAATACAGTGATGTGCTCTCTATCACCCTTCCTTTTGAATGAAGGTCCTCCTTTCACTTTGCCATAACTACTTAAATTGCATTACTCAGGTTTTTGCCCACACACTGCTAATTAGCTAAGAATCTCTTCTCAACATTGCCATGTATGCCCACAACATTCAGAACTTTAACTCCTCAGAACCTTTGGACTAGCAACCAAAGAAGGAGTCTTCCAAAAATTTGCACCACCCATT